>NC_086247.1:43057864-43357864 GCF_021018805.1 Prinia subflava | reverse complement strand
CTCACAACTCTTCAGAGCTCTAGGAGGCCTCCTACAAAATGTTGACAAGCGGTTATCTACAATTGGTGTTCCAGGAGATGTTGGGTAGGTTCCCAAAAGTCTGTGTGCTCAGGATGTGTGGGCAAGCAGGAGTACCCAGGCTGATACAGGATGTCAGGCAGAAAGACATTACACTGTTTACGTTGGTGCAATGTAAATTCTCTGAGTGGTAATATGAGAAGATTTTTTTTATCTGGGGAGTCTAGCCATGAGCCCCTACTGTATGCTTTGGCCCCTGTGCAGAGTGTGTTTGAAAATTTGACCTCATGGAAAGTGTTGATAACTGTTTTAAGATTTTGTATTGACACTGCTATCTTTATTTTAATTTGTTTTTAAACTGCTTTCTACAACCTGTTTCCTTACCTATATGTGCTTTGTTGTGCCAAAGAACAGATTTCCCCATAAAACACTTTTCAGCTGATGGATGTTGTTAATTTAATACTATACAAACCATTAAAAAAATCCCCAATTCTTCTCTTTGTATAAAAGCTTTCACTGAGTTGATGCATATGTCATCATCATTCCCATTCACATGTAAGTCAAAACAGACATTGAACACATCACATGTGGTTTTTGTCCTTTTTTCTGTGCTTGGGAAAGCACCAAAAGCATTTACTTTGCAGTCTGTCGTGATCTGCAGCAACTGTAGCTGTGCCTGCATTATTGTAATCCCACAGAAAGTAGTGCTGGCTTGCAGGTGTACAGACACACATGTGAACAGACAAATCTCCTTGTCTCTGCCCCACAAAGGTCGAAGCACTTCATTGTTGGCTGGTACATGTTCAGTGTTGGCTGGTACATGTTCAGTGTTGGCTGGTACATGTTCAGTGTTAACGTGGACTGTAGTCCTGCAGGAAGACCCTGAGACCTAAAGAGCAAATACACAGCCAGATATTATTTTTATTCGCAATACAGATGTAACTATCACAAGGTAGGAGGATGACATGGGACAAGAATAGATGTTTATTTGAGAAGGTATTAGAATTTGTTTGAAAATAAACCCCAGGTTTCCAAAGTTCCATTCTGTGGATTCTGACACTACTCTTCATCTCCAGATGACCAATTGTGTATACTTGGCACCATACCAACATGTTTAGTGTACTAGTCTGGTTGGAAGTAAATAATTTTGCTTTGGAAATGGCACTTTGTGCTTTATAGTTGTTTCCATAGCACATCTTTATTGTGTTTTAATCTTATGGTTGCATGCTTATAATTGAGTATGTTGTTTATGTTTAATATGAGAATTAGTGGCATCCAGGAAATATTAATGGGTTTACTCTTCATGATTTGTTGTGCTAACTGCTTTAGTTTAACTGCTCTGTCTATCCATGAAACAGGTTGCCACTGAGAAATTTTAATTTAACCAAGACATGGGAATTAAAGCCTCTTAATTTTACTAACAAAATGAGGTGAGAGAGAAGACAAAGACTGAATTTTATGGTGGTGTTAAGTGAATCAGTGATAAACCATAAACCTGTTTCATCTTTGTCAATTTGGGATCCATAACCATGATGTAGAGTTGTTATTTATTTTGTGCAAGAGACTTTGCTCAGTGTATCATAGCTTGTGTTTTCACATGGCAGAATGGAGGAATTCCATAGCTTTATATTTCTGATCCATAATGTGTGAAATTTCAAAGGTTATGTTTCATTACATGAGTTTCAGAATGTAGACTTGACATTTATGGAACAAGTAGAAATCTGGGACGATGTTGCTTAATGCAACCAAGTGTTACATGTCTTTGTTGATAATAACTTAATTTTTAACATTCTCAGCGTGTCACGCATTTAAGCTCAAATGAAAGTGGTGTTCTGCATTAATGGTTTATCTTTGTGCTCCATTTTTTCATTCTGAGTTGGAAAGATGTGGAAAAGAAAAACAATAATAAAAAATTGCTGAGCAGCAGTAAAAATCAGAGCACAGAGGCTGACATTTTGCTTCTGGTGCTCTTTTGGGGAGGTATTTTGCCCCCATCTCCAGTTACCTTTTAGTTTATATTGTTTCCTTTCATTCCTGCTTGAAAAATGACTTTATGAGTTTTTAGTGAAGACGGTCAACCATTGTGTCATGTGGGTGAAGAAGTCTTTCCTGTGTTAAAATCAACTAAACATGAAATGATTATTCTTAAGAGCATATAATGGCATTCATGAAACTTCCAAAATACTGCTATACTCCAATAGGGAGAGAAACTCCCTGAAAAAAAAGAAGGAACCTTGCTCTTGTCAACTCTATTAAAAAGCAAAACCACTTGTAATTAGAAGTTCACTGTTAATTTCATGGTATTTTTCTTTTGTCACCTATCTTCAGAGTTTATGTTTTCCTAATTCTCATATTTTTATTTTATTTTGAATTCCTTGGATGAAAATGGATTGATAGTTTACTTAAAGATTTTGGCAATAAAAATAATTTCATTAAACCAAATAATTGTGCCAAGCACTGTATAATGACCATGGCAGTGTTATTCAACAGATGGTCACAGGTTCATTTTTATGAATGGGAATACTGGGAATTCTCCATACTCATTATGTGCGAGAGATTCACAGATGTCCTTTGCAAATCTGCTTGTGAAAGGCTGGATGTAAGTATTATGTTTTGGTGGTAATTTTAAGAGAGCTTGTAATGTTTTAACTTGTATATTACATGAACTTTCATTTCCTTTTTTTAAATTTATTTGTTGTACAAATAAGATGGTAGTAATGTCTTAAAGAATATTTCAACAGTGATCAGTTCTAGGTATTTAAATTGTGCAGCTTTTTTTAACTCAAGCATTTAGCATGAAGTGATTGAATGCATTTGAAATATAAACATGGAGTCTAATTAAAGAAAAATATTCTTTATGTAAGCTATCATATGCACTACACGGGTTTTTCTCTCATTTTCTATAGTGAAAATGACACCTTACCACTTGGTAAAATCATCATCTGTTTCTTGCAGTTCTGTAGGAAGTCCAGCTAGGAGTTTATATATCACTAAATATGGATGAGATGCAGAAGGCTGTGTCGGTAAAAGATGACAATGTAGTATGTGTTAGTTACTGTTTCCATATCTACAGTGATATCTGGAACCATTTTTCCATGGAATAAGTTACAACATTTCTCATTTTCTTCAGCACTAGTTATAAATTTGATTTATTTGGTCGTGGTGACTGGGAAAGCACTAAATTAGCTTGGCGCACTAAAAGCTCAGTATAGCAGGAATTTGGTGCATGTTTCACTTGAAATAATCTCATTGACTTCCCAGCTAAGTAGAGTTATTCTTGGGTTACAAGATTCTTGTCTTATCCTACAGTGGTCTTGTATTCTAAAATGAATATCCCTCAGGCTAGGTGTAGAGAAGTTATATATTTGCCCTCAGTGGAGATGACAGGGATTGTCCTTCGTTTATACTTAACTCCTTCTGCTGTTTGGCTTCCCTTGTAACCGGGTGTCAGTCAGCAGTTTCTCCCACTGCTGGGTTGCTCCTAGTGTTGTCTTGTAAAGATTTGTCTGTCCAAAATTTCAGATCCTGCAGCTTCATATTCAGAGGAGAATTTAGCACAAAATTGTTGTGATTAACTGGGCATATCACAGCAAGAATGTCTGTGCAGCATCTCAGCCATCTCTTTACCCTGTACATTGTATGATAGAGTATGTACTTGATATCTTTGTACCCTCTTCCCCTGTCTCATATCTTTCATTTGACAAATGAGAAGACAGGCATGGGGAAGGTTATGTGTCTATTCTCTGTACACGGGGTAATTCATTGGTAATTTGTTAACTTCATGTTAAAAGTTTTACTCAGGTTTAATGTCCACATTGTGGGGGGTTGGGTTTTGGGGCCGTATTGGGGTTGGGTTTTTCTTGTTCTACAACCTGTCCTTCAGGTGTGTATAGCTTTACTGTCAGCTTGATCTTCAGACTTAACTTGAGCCCTTTCTGGTAATCAGTTCCTTGCACTATGAAACTGAAGGCACTCGGGAAGGGACTGGCGGTGAATCAATGTAGGTTAGGGAAAAAGAAACCCTGAAAACAAATGTTTGTCAAAGGGAAATGGTGTCTTTAAGGTTTGTGCTTGACCCTCACATATAGAGGTGCTTAGCCTGTAGCTCAAGAAGTGTGCTGTGCCTCGAAGTAAATAGTTTTTTGTCTGCTCCCAAGCTGTATTTCCTCATCTAACTATCCAGGGAGTGTCTTGCTTTAGTGGTCCATGGGCATGAGTTGGCCTGTGCTTCTTGCAAATGCCAGATCAGTTGCATAAATGTGTGCTTAAGGACCACAGGGGGCCTGCCAGAAACAGAAACAAAGGTAAGTGGTGCTCCTGACAAATACTGGGTACCGCTGCTCCAGCAGCACGTGTGTCACCTGAGGTGTACAAACACGGCGTGCCTGTCACTGGTGGTAGATACACTGCTGGTTCCTTTCTCTCCTTCATGGAAGTTCAGTCTGAGCATTGAGAATCAGCTGTGAGGCTTGACAAAGAATCTGGCTTTGCCACAGTGGCTGTATAAATCATTAAAATGATATTTCCCTAGGGATGCTGGCAGCAAGGCTATGGACCCTTGGTAGAGGTAGAAATTGTCTTAGAAAGTCAGGAGGAGGCAGGAGGAGAACATGGAGCATTGTTTGGGCTCAAACCATTTGCCTTGGGTGGAGGAAGTGAGGATGACATGAGGCAAATTGGGCTGTGGGGCACCATGATACGAAGCGGGGATTGTGGTTATATTGTTGTATTGGTAGTGCAGACATTGCCAATCTTTTCAGTTAATTTTTAGTGAATTGTTTTCCACTGTCTCTGTAGTATTAATGTTAATTAAGGATCACTTGATTTGACACTTAGGTTTGCAGGGTAATTGTTGGAATTTTGAGAAATTTCTGAGAAATGTTAACATTTTAGAATTTTCTGTCCACAAGTCTGGCTGTGCGTGCTCAATACCAGTATGAATTTTCTGTCTCAAAAATGTTTGAAGTATCGGCTGTTCTTTATGGCTTTCTGCTGCTTCTTTGGTAGAGTACAGATCTGACCAGCTTCCTCTCTTTGTTTGATTTCAAGTGTTCTAATTTGCTTTTTATTGCACAGTGCTTACATGTCTTTTAAGAAGTACAATAAAATGGGTTAATCCATGAAATAGGTTCTACGTGGCCTGGTCTATTTTACGTTGTGTAGAGTGTTATTTAGAGGAATAGACCAATATCGATTTCTTTCTTCTCAGAGGTTTTTTTTTCCTATTATTTAGCTATGTGAACAATTTGGAAAAGTATTACGATCCATTAAAGTTACAGACTTAAACCTCATAGGGCATCAGTCATTCATGCTCATAAACCTATAGGGATAATTCCTATCAAATATATTCTTTGTTGATATGGTATTACTTTAATAAATCCCCCAAATTCATAACACAAATCACAATTGTAAAAATAGAGTACACAGTAAGAACGGAGAAAAATAGACAGAAGGCTAGGAGAGATCTGTATTTAGCCCAGCCCATTCTGATTAATTCCAGAATTCTAATGCATCTGCTTGCAGATGCATTAAATAGCAGGTATTCATATTTGTATGTTTTAAGACCTTTTGAATGAGATATCATTTTCCATATAAAACAGTCTGATGGATATTTGCTATTTCTAATCTGTAGATATTTTATATTACATTATCAGCCCTGTATTCAATACGTTTATGAAACACAAAGCAATACCATTTGTAGAGATTTATTCATGTATCATTTTTCCCCAGATTTGCCAGAACACCATCATGTTCGTGTTCTGAAGGTTAATGCCCAAAGTCAAACAGACAGAAGCCAAATGCTGCAAGGTTTCCAAGATTAGGACTGATTCCCTTCACGAAAATAAATGATTCCTGCCATGTTCAGTGATTTTGTGCAGCACTACTCACGGCTGAGTGAGTGCATCAATACTGTAGTCCTTACATGCTGTACATACTGATGACAGTCTGTGTTAACTTGATTGACTGAGCAGTATACTGGAGAGGATGCACCTGCGAGAGATGTGCAGACATATATATTTTTGTTCTGGTTTTCAAACATTTTGGGTTTACTTTTTTTTTTTGGAAGTCTTAGTTTCACATTTGATGGGTTTTCATGTTGTGCTGTTAAGGTAGAGCAAACAGTTACATGCTTCTTTGTTGTCAAAACTGGATTGGAAAATGATGGTGCATCTTCTTTCTCTATTAAAAAAAAGGAACAAAAGCCTGATTTTTTATTAAAAAAAAAAAATGACATAAAGAGGACAAGTGTGAAGTCTAGCAAGTCAGTAGCTGTGTAAATTATGCTTATTTTAAGGGATTTATTTTAATGATAGAGAAATGTCATGTGTAATTCACTTACAGGCATTATTTTTTGCTACAGTTTTATGTTTTGTTATCGTTTTTGTAGGCTTTGAGACAACAGCAGAAAAGAAGAAATGGAGTCTCAATGATGGTAAACAAGACTGTTCCTCGTGTTGTTTTGACACCATTAAAGGTGTCCGATGAGCAGTCGGATTCACCTTCAGGTAAATAGCTAAAGAACCGCTTGCAAGATCAGCTCTAGTCACAGAGCCTTCCTCTGAATCAGATGTGCAGCATACAGAATTTGGAATTGCTGAAATAGTATTTCCACTGGGTGGCTTTGTTTAACGTCTTTATTTCCTTATCAAGACTCGTATCTCAAGGATGGAGATTTTTCTTTAGTAAAGAACTGAAGGCACAAGTAAAATGACAATTGGTAATAGCAGCAGCTTTAAAGGAATGCAAAGTAACATTTTGTTTGGCTCTGGAGCTCTAATGAAGGACCACATGCCGGTATTCAATGCCATAAAAAGAGGAGGGGGGGAAAGGCAAGCTTCTCTTTGAATGTGAATTTGTGTCTCAGTCTGCCTCGCAATACTCAAATCCTTTTGTTAGCTTTTCTTCTTCTTATACCGTGCTTATCACTTCAGCATAACCTTGACCTTTAGCTCTGGTGGTTAAGTTGCTTAATTTTAAGAGATTTCAGTGTCTACATTTAACACAAATTGACAATTGTATTTCCAAACATTTCTTTAAATGTTTCTTCAAAAAGAAATTATCTTTTTTCAGCCTTAGGTTGCTTTACTGCCCTATAACTTAAGGTTAAAATATTTTTAAACATACCTCCTGGGCATTATAGAACTATGTTATTTTTATTAGATCACTGAACATTTTTATTGACTGCAGTGTTCAGTAAACTTTAGTTTTCAGCACTTAATTGATTTATTGAGCTTTTACTTCCAGTTCCTCTGATGAGGAGGAATTGTGTTGTGACCAGAAATATATATTTCCTTTCAGCAAGAAAATGTCAATTTTTTTAAATCCTAATTTTTTTTTGTTTACGGTGTAGGGGGTGCTGAGGGGATTGTTAGTAAAAGTGCAAAAGCATCATATTTGAAGGATTTTACTTTTTCCAAAGGATCGGAATCTAAAAATGGTGAAGCAGATGGTTCTGATAAAGAGATGAAACATGGGCAAAAGTCTCCAACTGGAAAGCAAACAAGCCAGCACTTAAAGAGATTAAAAAAATCTGGTTTAGGTGAGTAGGTGTAAAATAAATGTCTTACTTGTAATACTGACATTTTTCTAAACGCTGTATTCTCTTGGAAAGTTTTATTTTTCTGTTTGCATATCCCTTTTTCAAACTCAGCAGCTGACCCTTTCTCAAGTAGACATCTTTCTGTCTACTTGGAAAATCCATGGTCAATTTTTTTTTTCGTCCTCAGTGTTTGCTTTTTAAAGTTTGACAGACCTAAGCAACTGCAGGCAGGGAGGTGATTTAGCAATTAGATTCTGATTGTTATGTAATGATTTTTTGGGGGATGGGGCGGTGTGTAGCAGATACTCTTTCTTCATGGTGAATTTACTTGCCTAATGCGCATTTATTCCCAGAGATAGTAGCATATTTGCTTACATGCTTGCCCAATTTAGAAGTTAACATTCTCTTTTCTTCATTTTCATTATTGCATGCCATATAGAGATTTGGCAGAAAAGTATGAGTTAGCTGTCCTTCTTTGGTTGATTTAGTTCTTCAGTTGGATCTGCAACTATTTTGAAGCTATATCTCTTGAAGTGGTAGATACAGTTTCTGGTTTTATTTTCTGTGGGTTTTTTAGTGAGGTTCGTGGATCATGTTCTGTAATTAACAAAGAATTTTCTCTGAAGATATGCTTAGAGTAAATTCTCAACCTCCATGTGATAGGCAGATTTTCCTGCTCTGCATGAAATTTAATTGGAAACGTTCCCTAGGGAGCACAAAATGTAGTGTTTACTAAGACTCTTGTCTCTGCTTAAGTGAAGTCAAGTAATGACATAACTCTTTCTTTCTTTACTGAGTACTTTTTGCATTCAGCAGAATGCTGAATCATTTAGAGAAGTATTTTGCAATGTGGCCATGTTGGAAAAGATAACAAACAAGCTTTTTGTAGTGGCTAAATCCTAGAAGTTATTTTATGTCTGTCTTTGTGGGGATATAAGATGGTTCTTCTTTATTAATCATCCAGCCTAGTCCTATTTTTATATATAATGATCCTGCAAAATAGTTCCAAGGCACTTTACTTCCTAAATGTCATAGGAGAATTGTTAAACGTGCTATTGCCAGTTCCTGGCAGAGTAACCTATAAGCCTTACTGTATCACAGCCTCCCATGAAAGTGTACTTTGGTTTCATACATGATCTTTCTGCAGATTATCAATCAGTCCCATGTGGATAGCTAGTTCTCTATGTTGATCCAGCATCATTATTCAATATAGACAATACTCCTTCAGTATTACAGCTTTTGCTATGCAAAGTTAACATTCGATGTTAGGTGATTTCCCGTCATTTTTCTCTACAGTCAAGACTGAGACATAATTTCAAGTATACATTCCTCCCCATCTTCAGATATGACATCAACTGTTGGCTGATCATCAAATGAATTCATTAGGGGGGTTTTGGTGGATTTGGGGAAATAAATCTACTGGCCTTTTGGGACACCACACATGGAGTGCAGGGAACTTTGGATAAGGTTTAAGGGTTCTGTTCTCGTACCCGCTGAAATGTTTCTCTCATGATGCAACATTTCTTGGGATGCTAAAAGTGCAGTTGTAGAGCAGTTTTGAGAATGGGTCCAGGGTCCTGTATAGTGCACAGTTCAGGTCCAGATACTGCTTGATTGTCTGAAACTCTGCTGATCTGCCCAACATTCACTACATGTTGTGCTTGGTAGACTTTCTGAGCTCTGATTAAATAGGATTACTTTTTTCCCTTTTAGTTAACAGATTCTGCCAACTGTGTGATTTCTGTCCTTTTTCTGTTTTCATTTTCATTCCTTGATGTAGAACCATGGTGCTCCCATCTCATTATGGTTAATTCTCTGTGTTGAAGACGAAACTCTTATTTCCCAAGGCTGCAAGCCTGACTTTCTCTCTTACAGCTTTTATTTCTGATCTGGACAGTGATACCCTGAACTACATAAGGATTCAAAATATCTTTCTCTGTGGAAAACAACATAAGAAACTTTGGCACATGTTTTATCATAAACTCTTCTCAGAGCTATGATTAGTGATGCAGTAGTGTCATACTTCTATGCTCCTAAACTTGGGACCTGCTATACATATCCTAATTTAGGATAGGAAGAGTGCAGAAGAAGCTGATAAAACCTCTATAGTATTCTGTAAGTGATAGAAGGTCAAGTAAATCAGAAAATGCAGGTTTGACTCTTTGTCTTAGGCTTTTCATGCTATGAGAATATGTGCCACTGGAGGATGTTATGATTTTGCAGTTATGTATCTTATTTCAGTTTGGATTATCTCTGTGTGTATGCCTTCCCATAGGATTTGAAGCACTAGCTGGGGAAAATGTTACTCTAATTTGGAGTCACTTAGAAGATGGGGATATGTATTTTGTATTGATTAAAGAAGAGAATATACATACAGACATTAAAATTCAATACATCATACAACTTGTGATATGCTTAGGGACTGTGTTCTTTTTACATTTATATTTAGTGGGTAGAACAGATGGTGAGGATAGTTTATTGTGATGCTTTCATGAAAATGGGCACTTCTCCCATGCAATTGTCCTGTATAACAGGGCATTCATTTGTTGGTAATGGAGTCTTTGCTGTACTGAAATACTAGAAATAGGTGGTGGAAAAGGTTATCCTGTGCTGAGTGCAAAGCAGTCCTTGTCTCATTCAGTCACTATGTTGAAAAATAAAATAAAATTCCAAGAATTCCGAGAGGCCATGACTGAAGTAGAGCTTTTAGAATTTACAAATCTTCATTTTCTTGCATATGCATATTTTGTAGTTACAGACTTTCAGGAAAAAGACCATCACAGGTCCTCTAAGAAATCTAAAGCATAATTGCATTCTTTCTATTAACGTTAACTGTTAAGTAGCTTGTAGAGACATACCTAATAATCAGTATGCCCAAATGTTCTCATTTTTGAAACGTATTTATTCTTAACGTGTCAGTTTTAATTGTTGCTGAGAGGTCCTGTGTAAATGCCAAATGCCATCATTCATCATAGCAGTGGAATAATCTTTTAATCACTTTTTAGAGATTCTGATGGAGTTTGTGTTTTATATGGTTCAGGCCCCTCTTATACAATTTTTGAAATATTTGAAAGTACAACAGACTGAAACCTGAACAAGTTTCCTGGCCAGGGTTAGAAGCTTTTGAGTATTTCCAGCCACCTGGACTTTGATATGTTAAGACTTAGAGGAAAAAAGGGATTGGAGCAGTATATAAATACCTTGAAGCAGGTAGCTCTTTAAGAAGCTTTAAAAAGTATCTTCTAAATATTATCCTAGAGATGCTTACAAAATCAGACCAGACAGGATCTCCAGTAGTCATGTAATTTGTTCATCGGTCATAGATCAAAATTAGATATGCATCTGTCCTTACTGACAGGTATTTGTCTAATATATTCTTAGAAGATTTTCACTAATGGGGCTGTAATACCTCCCTGTAGATCTAATCCAGCGTCTCCTTGTTTATAGTGGTTTATAGTGGTTTTCCCAGTATCTTAACAGATATATTTCTTACTGTGCAAGAGTTTAGGCTGATAGCCCTTCTGCCCACTGTGTAAAGTGAGAAGACATTATTCTGCAATGTTGTGCATGAGCCATACGAGTATTTCCCTTTCCCTCTGCTGAGTCTTTATCTTACTCCCGGGTTTGTCTCATTCCTCACATACCCTGTTTACTAATGTCACAACTCCTGCTGCTGCCTTCTGTGTGTTGATCATTTTAGATCATCAATTCTTAGAAAAATCTGAAAAATGTTTTTTGTTTTTTGTTGTTAATGTTTTCAGACATTAACATTAAATATCCTCATCTCTGATCACTCTCTATTGACACAGGTAATTTTAGCAGGTGCAATGGGAGAAGTTGTGTAGGCCATAGAGCACTGCTGATGGTGAAAGAGAAGCTGACAATAATGGTTGATTCACATCAGCCTCATCAAGCAGCCTTTTGCTTGAAATAGGTGCTTATATATTGTTGATGACATGACAGGATTATTTTCTGTGGCTGTTGAGTTGAGTTGGTCTCGAGCTGGAAGTAAGAATATGTCAGCTGTGATGTTGACAGGAACATAAGAGGTCAAGAGACAAATGCATTTTGTCTCTTGAATATAAAATAACAATATTTATATGCAAGAGACAAATATAAAATACTTATTATTACACAAATATAAAAGCTGTTAAGACGCCTAGAAAAGAGTGTGTTACTCTTCTCAGAGTACCATTTCTCTAGAGTATTTGTATTATACAATAAAAGCTAAAAACTAAAACAGAAGACGTGTTCCTACTCTCTTCCTTTTTTATGTTTAAAGTTATTTCTGTTTATTTACTCCAGGACATTTGAAATGGACCAAAGCTGAGGATATTGACATAGAAACACCTGGATCTATTCTAGTGAACACTAACCTGAGGGCTTTAATAAATAAACACACCTTTGCTTCTTTACCTCAGCATTTTCAACAATACCTCCTGCTTTTGCTTCCAGAAGTAGACAGGCAGGTAAGTAGCATCATGCAATATTTCTATTTTTAATGAGACTTTTTTACAGTGTGTTTGCATAGGCTGATTTGACTGACTAGGAATTGTTCCAGGATGGAATTAGAAAAACTCCATACTTTCTTAGGTAAAACTGTTAGATGTAGAATGACTGTAAAGTTTATCTATGAAAACCAGCTCCTGCTTCTTCACTTCCTGACAAGTCTGCAGCTCTCTGATTTGTCTGAATGGAAACTGGGCAGCAAATCTTTCAAACTTGCCAAATCACTTAGTTAGCTTTTTTACCTATGGTGTTGAAGATGAACTTCTCAAGACTTTCTTTTTTCACTTGTGATCTTCCTTGGTGCTCTGCCAGCAATGTCCAAGTCAATATTGGTTCTGTTTGTTCTCCTGCTCTTCACCTTTTACGCAAGCCTACGTGTAAAAGGTCTCTCAGCTGCAGTGCAGTGAATCCACTCATTCACACCTTTTATAAGGATTATCTTCTCCAGAGCTTATGGCTGTGTGCTCTGATCTGTTGAGGAGAATGATCTGGAGAGTAGCAAGCTGGAAATAATATTTCAGTTTCATGATCTTTCCTACAATGTCTGGTCCTTCCTGCATTTGTTGGTCAGATTGTATGGTCTCTTAGAGCAAGGGGAAAAGGTCTTTCCAGCATGTCTAGTAGTTAAAATAGAAAAGAGATTTCATTTACTCACTTGCCTCACTTTAGGGATTCAAAGAGTCTTACCAGTTTCAGTGGGGAATACTCATTCGCTTAATTCAGACTCATTAACTTGCCCAAATAGGGCACTATGTTTTTTGCAGATGGTCCTTCTTTTAATATAGTAACTAGAGAATGCAGATCACTTAAATGAGTAATTAAAACCTGCATCTTAAATCAGTATTTCATTTCAGTATTGCAGGTTTTATTTCTTAAACTGTTAGTAGTTAGTCTACCACTAAAGCAGGGAGAAGAAGTGCAATATGACACAAAAAGAGAAAGAAAAATTGTATTGATGTACATTTACTCAGCCTCTTATCAAATTAGATACTGTATGTTGTGGACCGTAATTCTGCATTTAATAACAGAATGCTTGAGAAAGAACATCAGAACAAGATCCATAGGAGAAACAATATAAATGTATTTATTCTCAAGCTCCCACAATGCAGTCAAAGTCAATATTGACAAGTTTTAAATTTTTTTTCCCTGCTGTCAAACAGATTTTAACTTAGTTCCCAGCAAATATTTTTCTCATAGTTTTGATTTTTTTCTTCTCTTTCTAGTTAAGTCATCAGAAAAGATTAAAAAGAGGTGCTAGGTAAAATCATGTTTTCTCTCCAGCCATCAAATACCCAATGTTCATAAATTACATTTCAAGTACAAGGTCTTTATCTAGAAGTTTTTTACTCTAAAATATATTTTTAAAATGGAGTATCTACAACTGACAACCCTCTTACCTCCTTATCAGTGTTCTTACAGCAGAGTTTTTTGGCAAGAAAATCAAAAGAATATTTGTTGAATTTAAACATGCCTCACTAGTTAAAAGCAGTGCATTGACTTTTATTTCCAAAAGCGTTCACATAATTCACATAATATAATATGTTGTTTCAGAGGCCCAACGCTACATAATTGGACACTGTTACTTCACAAGCAAATGTTGTGATGAGACATTTGCAGGTGTCATTCTGTCTGTCATCTTCTCACAGCATTCTGTGGGTTAGTGTAGCATACCAGGTTCTTACCTGCATTTGGAAGGCAGGAGTCACCAGTCATCTCTGGAAGTTTAGTGGAAGTGTTTGGCCTCTAAGTGTGAAAGTTTGATTTTTTTTTCCACTGGAGAGTGGAATAGCCCTGACCCCTCACTTTGCAGAAGGCTTAGCTGAGAAAGAAATGCATCTCTTTTCTTGATATCTAAGAATATGTCCTTGGCTGTGCCTGAAGTGTGGCATCCCAGATACAGACTGATAAAAGCACTTGAATTGATGTTCTTTTCCTTCCTGTGGCAAGTGGAAAATGCCAGTGTAATGCTCAAGGATCAAATAAAAGGGGAGAGAATTTTAGCCAGGGAGCTCTGGTGGGAGTGTCTGCTGTTGGTCACTGACTGAACAAGGCAGGAGTATTCAGTTTTCCTCTTTTATTTTTAATTTCTAAATGGGGCATCAGGCCAGCATAAATGGTGCAACACTATTCTTTTAGTTAGCTGCATATCTGTGGGGGTTCAGATTTATTGTTTTGTATTGTCCTTTCCTTGATTCGTCTGAAAATTCTTATTTCTGTTCTTCTGGCTCAGAAGTGTTTCCTCCCTGTGTGCTGCTTTGCAGTTGGCTGTTGTTGTCTTCCCCAGAGAAAGCTGCATTTCTGTGTTGCCATGTGGATATAGTATGTGAAGTACTGTAATAAGTGGCACTATAAAAATGTAATAGAGTTATGCTTTTTGTGTATATACAGTGATCTGTGAAATAAATTACTAATGAAGTGCAGTCTCATTTAGGCTTTATTACTGCTACACATAGAAAAAACCCTTGATGAATGATTCTTTGTCATTTCTGTCATAAACACCATTTTTCTGGGTGGTATAACTCCTCCTCCTTAAATCATACTCAGCCAAAACTTGTCATGCATGTGTCAGTTTGAATAAGCATTTTTAGAAACCATTAGTTAAGGGAGTTGAGGTTTTCTGGGTTTTTGTGTGCAAGTGTTTATTATAAATAAATGACTTACGTCTCAACCTTGGTTAGTTTAATGTGTTCAAGAAAGGTTCAGGGACAAGTTATGAGCTTGTTGGGATGTGTTTTCTGATCTTTCTTCCGGTTTCAAGTTTTGTGGTTGCTATAAGGAAGCTATTGAAGCCCATGGAACAGAAAGCCTTAGGAAAGATGTCCCAGAATGGAAGAAGTTGAGAATAACTCTGCTGATTTTCATGCCGTCATTTTTCCTACTCTAGCTAGATTTTTGGCAAAGTGGAAAAATAGGATCATTGCTTTTTTTTTTTGCCCCTTAGGAAAAGATAAACTGTATCGTGAGTTATAATCACAATTTAAATTGATTTCAGCCTGCATTTTAGTTTAAATTTTATTTCAGTTGCAATGAGGCTTTGTGTAATTTTGTGTATTCAAAAAGCCTGTAAAAGAAATTGAAGCAAGTTGGCAGTTATGGTAGATGGATTTTATCAAGGATTTTATTTATTTTGATTTGGATTCAGAGGGAGTAAACATGTAGACTCTGTTCAAATCATAGAAATATAGAATATCCTGAGTTAAAAGGGGCCCATGGGGGATCTTCCAGTCAAGCTTCTCACCCTGCACAGGACAGCCCCAAGAATCACACCATGTGCTTTGTCCAAATGCTTCTTGAACCGTCAGGATGGTGCTGTGACCACTTCCCTGGGGACCCTGTTCCAGTGTCCAACCACCCTTTGGGTGAAGAGCCTTTTTCTAATATCCACCCATAACCTCCCCTGACACAGCTTCAGGCCATTCCCTCAGGTCCAGTCACTGGTCACCACAGTGAAGAGCTCAGTGCCTGAGAAGCAGCCATGTCCCAGACTTCTCTGTTGAGCAGACTGCTCCAAAATCTTGCATCACTGGATACCAGGAACCTCATGACTGAAATCTGAACATCCAGATTTTCAGCTCTTCATAATTCTGTATGGATTCAAAGACTCAAAATCCTTGAAGCTCAGCTCATACAGAAGCGTGTTGGGTAATTCCTTGTGAGACCTGTATGACTGAGCTGGAAATATAGAAAGCATACAGGTACAGAAACTATACGGAAAGAAAAGTAAATGCACAAGAGATTTCAGTTATCACAAATTCCAGCAAAGTATTTTGCCTTACAGCTCTAATTAGAACATTCTACAGCTAAGGAACAATGGATTTTTCATCAAATACCTAATTCTGACATTGATACATCAATCTGATAATTACATCTAACAGAAGCCTTCTTGACTACCTCTCAGCAAATACCTTCAAAGCAAGAAGTTTCTCTCCATATCTAGATTGCTGTATGGCATCAGTGAGTCTTTAAATATTAATTAAACAATGTATATTGTGCAAGGGTGAATAACAGATCTGTACAAAAGGTTGCTGAAAATTAATGGCAGTTGGCAATGTTGTGTCTACACCAGCTTTCCTTGTTGGTGCTTCTGGGAAGTGAAATTTCTGCTCTTAATACTGGGGTATGGGCAAAAGGAAGGGAAACACACACACCTGCTTAGCTTCCAAGACAGGAAGTGTAACATTATCTGAAGAGTAGCAGAAAGCTGAAGTGTTTTTACTAATCCTCAGAGATCTAAAGAAAGTGTTCTTTTCTGAATGCTCTGGGGAAAAAAAGTGTGTCTTTCCAAACTCTGTGACTGCTTAACTCCTTTCTGATCTTTGAGAACTTAACTCCATCTTGCATTTTCTCTTCTGGTAATGTTGGTCTCCTTTGAGTCTCTTGTGATTTGGACCTGCCCCGCCCTTTCACATAGGATGTGAATTTCTTCCTACAAAAATACTTCAAAGCCACCTCAGATGTGTGTGTTAGGTAGCACTGCCATTTTATCAGACCAAATGTATTCAGGAGGAACATTAAAACAGTAGAGGAAATCCCAGTAGTAGTTATATCTTGTCTCAGCTTTACTTGTTTAATGAAAGTAGTGTAGCAATTATCTTTTATCTACAGTTTATAGATAGTCAAGTCAGTTACTTAAATTTAAAACTTCAGTTTTCTTAAAGAATTACTGAAGTCATGTAGTAGCAAAAGGGCCTGTGAATATTTCAGGTTTGTAGCAGGTCAGTCTACTAAAAAGGAAAACATAATGTACAAATCAAAGGGTTCTAAAATGGGTCAAAACCCACCTTAATCACTTTCTTTTGATTTCTAAATCAGCAAATCCCAAAATAGTTACTATCTCTTCGGTCAGTGCTAGTATTGCTATGCAATCATATCACTGCATCCCTTTATTTTAAGGTCAGTGCAGGTTATGTGTTTCTGTCTTGGCCTGTTCATTTTGGGTTGGTGCAGTTTGAATCTGTCACCTTTTAAAGATTCCTTCTCGCCTTGCATCAAGAAAGGGCACAGGGTGAGGTTAGTGATTTACTCTGCTCCATTTAAAATAATAAGTAGTAATTTTGGGGAAGGTTGTCTACAGAATTCCAATGCAAACCTCTTTGTTTTCATGCAGTATGAATCAGCTTAATATCTGTTCCTACAATTTGAGCAATGATAGCAAAAGGTAACCATTGTTTTTGATGTGCACAAATTACTCCTACAACCAAGCACATCAGTTGGAATTCTGTGGTGGAGAGTGGGGAAAGAATAATAAAAAATACTCATTTACTTCTAAAATACAAGAAGAGAAGTCTGGTATCTGATATTCTGAACACTTAATATTTAATATGTATCCTACTGTATATTAGTTTTTTATTAGAGTAAGTGAAGCTTGATTTTCACAGTTTGTTTCTTGTAGCAATGTAACCATCTCCCTGCTTCGTTTATTAACTTCATCATGCTTGTGGATTATATTTGCCGTTGGAGTTTTGCAGAATTGCCTTTATAAAAAGACCAACTCCAGAAATTAGTGCTCTGTGTATTATTTGCTTCCAGGTTTATTTTATGTTTCCCTGCATGGAATTATTTTGTAGTGGTAGTTAAATGGTTACCTTATCTTACTTAGATGTCTTTTTTGCTGATACTAGAACCTTTTAGCTGTGTCCTTTTTCATTCTCTATCATCAGTAGCTTTCAAATATTTATTACTATGTTCCTATAAATGTTTGAGTTTTACACTGAAATAGTTTTAGGGTTATGACAAAAGCATTTAGTTCAGAGGAGAAAACATTTGCAATTGAAGGTTAAATGTAATATATGTCATCTGCACCTAAGCAGATTTAAAAAGCTGTTAAATTGGCACCCCTGTGTGTGCAGTAATTGAAGGTCATTTTATGTCACATTTCTCCCTTTAGCTGACATTTTTTCTTCCGTTTTACCAGTTGATGTGGACAGCATGATGTTGAGGTAATGTGCTTTATTTGTACAGCTTTATTACAGGTATCTTACAGGCAAGATATATGAAGAAATTCCAAAGATTTAAGCTGCCTTTTGACTAAGATTCTGAGTCTGCTTCCTGAGCTGAGCTAGCCAAGGGTTTTCAGACAGATTACTACACCCAGCTGACCTTCTCTCCTTATGCAGGAAGTTAATACTTGTTTTACCTAACACACCTGTATGGATGGTGTATGTGTGTATTTCACAGTCATGTATTACCAACAAACATCAGTTTCACTTCACGTGAGTTGAAAGCTGAAGCATTTTACTTCAAAATCCCAGTTGTCTTTAGCTGCACGAAAGCTACTCTTTCAGCTTCCCTAGGCAGCCCAGAAAGGCTCACTGCAATTGCATTGCAATCTGGCTGCTCTGATTGATGTGGTAATGGAATTCTTGTTTGCTTGTTTGCAGTAATCCCTAGAGGTCCTCCACTGTATCAGTATGTCTACATATGTGAATAGGAAGCTTTACATTTTTGATTAAGTGTCATGGTTTCATATTGCTGCAGGCTTGGTCACTGTATTTCAGAAGTGTGAATTAGTGCTTTCCACCCTGCCACATCCATGTTGTGGAAGTTCTTTTTTGATTTCTAAAGCCTGGTTACAAGCTCTTGTCACATTTAAAACATGTCTCACCTTTAAGAACACATTTTGCAGCGATGCTGGCAGAACTATTGCATTTGCTTTGGTCTGTAGCAAGGCTAAATTCAGTTGGAACATCTAGCAGGACACAGCAATGGTGCTGTGCCCCCTGAAAGCTAAAACATACAAGATCCACAGCTGTCTCTGCAGCATCCTTTCCCATAAGTTCTTCTGATGTGTGAGGGGCCCTTCACTCAAGGTTGTTCTTCTGATGCAGACTAGTGAAGCTTTTGTTCCTCTCTTGTTCCCTTCAAGCAAGTTTTCTAAAGTACAGTGCACAGCTGTTAGTGCTTAAAAAAAAAGAGAACTTTGCATGCTATACAAGTTCCATTTATATTTGACAGAATTATTAGTACTTTAAAAAGAGAACTGGTAAAGCACCTCTCTTCCAGTGGGAAAGTAAGTGCCTCACATAAGTGCCTTTTTAAAAGATTGTGCTGGGAGCTGTGTTATGGGAGTATAACTAATGTGTGGACATAAGTGGTAACGTCTATGGGCACAAGAGACTGATATGCTCCAAGTTGTGTAGCTGTGAAGGATGCACTGCAGTACTGCAGTGGGTAGTGTTCCCACTATGTCTCCCTTGCAAAGTGCTAATAATTAAGTGATATGAGTCGGTCTGCAGTGCTTCCACTGTAGGGCTGCACTGGAATTAGATGGAGAACAGAACATTCCTTGCCATTCGGAATCTGAAGACAGATGAGGACTTGAAACAGGATGTTGGAAGCAGGTGTGGCAAAAGAACGAGCAAGCAGAAGTGATCCATGCATCCGTGTTTCTGCAGCACTCTCCCCCTCTTCACCCTTGCTACCACCCTCTCTCTGCTTCTCCTCTCGCCTTTACCTCCCCTCATCCTTTTCCAATATATTTGTTTGACTTAAATATGAAAGGGGAAAAAAACGTTGGGAATTTCTTCGTAATTATTTCAGAACATTACTGTACTTTGAGTTATTTAATCTCAGATTTCATTTAGCTCATTCTCTCTTGTGTTAAGGACCTGCAGCCATTTTTTTGCATAAAAAGGCAGTGTTTTCTAAAGCCTAGAGAAAAGGGATTGGATGCAGGATTTTCATTTTTGACAGTCATCAAAAATTACTGACTAATTTTAGATGCTTACATGTAACTTCCCATCACCTTCTGCTTCTTGGACTCAAAGGTATATGTCTATAATTTTATTATTAAAAGCTAAGTGAATAGACCCTGCTTGTTTATATCCTTTTTCCTGCACTCTCCACAAAATATGAACATTCTTGGATAATTAAATAATGTTTAACTTTCTGAGAGTCTCTAGTCATCTTTCCTTAAACAAGTTCTATACATGCTTGCCTTGATCAGAATCCATATATGCTTTTCTCCCTAATTTTCCCCCAGGCTTATATGCCTTTTCTAGTACCTTTATAAATACTTGCTTTTTTGTGTGTGTTCTGACATGCTCGGGTTCTCTAACTATGTGAACTATGTATTAGAAAAAAGGGGTTTTCGCTGTTCCTTCTAGAATTTGAATGCAGTTAGATGGTACTATTTGCTGCATGTTCTAGGTATTTTTCTATTGTGCATGGGTTTTGTTTCCCTTTAAAACATGCTTTATCTTTCCATTTTGCCAGATTTATTACTCGCCTAAAATTCTTCATCTAATTTCTTGCATCTGAGCTCAAACAGATTGGATTCTATTGTCTTTTTTGACACTACAGTGTATTGGAATGAATATAGCTATCCCACTTGTCTTCTTGATTTAGACAAGGTCTAAATTAACAAGTCACATTTCATTTTGAAAACATATGTTTGCAATTCTTTGGTCTTACTCGGCATATTTCCCGCTTTAGTGAAGATGGAAAAGGTCTTTCTTTCTTTCTCTAAAAGATGCTTCTTGCTTTTCTCCTCATGTCTGAAGCAATTATTCCTGTAGTAGTAGATATTTTCTTTTTCATCCTTTGATGTTTTACTTCTAAGTTTAATCTGGTTATTTCTTATAGGACTGAAGTAATACTCAGAATCACTTTCACCATCTGTCTTCAAAATCTGTCTTTTCATTTTGTATTTGTAGGCAGACTGTTCATGTTATATCAGTGATCAGGTGGGAATGACAAAGAGCTTTTCTTATAAGGCTTGGTAACTTCATAATCAGAACTAAAGAAAATTAGCCTTATTCTGGTTGATGTTACCCTTTACTATGAAAAGGTGAGACCCATGGAAGAGAGCTTATACAGAGTAAATATGAACACTCAAGCTGAGGTACATCAGAATTGCTGAGAGAGACACAGGATGAGTCGTACCTATCTGTGTCACCTCCCCAGAGCTGAAGTTGTGGTGGCTGACTTTGTTGTTCTTTCAGCAGCTCTTGAGTCAGACCGTGTATTTCTATCTGCTGTATTTATGTATGTATATAGTGTTGGATGTGTCTCTTACCATTCATGTATTTCTCAGTGTTACTGTAGATGTTTTGTGGTCACAACAGCAAAAAGGTCCTGGTACTTGCATTTTGTCAGAAGTATTTTTCTTTTTCTGTTTATATACTTGTTACTCAGAAACTCCTCCAGTGTTGGCTTTAAATACATGGTAACTCGTTTCATCAGTGATGGCACTGTATAAATGTGTGCATTTTTCTGTTTGAGATGAGCCTCTGAGTGTTCCTTATCTTCAGGCAAAGTAGCAGTTCCTATCCTGTTGTGTCTGTGGGTTTTTGCAAGGCCTGTCTAATTTTTTTTGAATGTTCTGCGTCTTCAGCTGCATTACTTCTTCCACATTCCTACCATCTGTGTCCTCAAGACCTGAAATCATCAACGTTTCGTACTAAACTTGGTAATTATCGACTCCTTAACTATTCACTCCCCTCTCCTTTTTTTGCTTCTCTCCAGTATTACACTGTGCCTTTCTCTGCATATTTCTCTTTCCTTTTTTTTTAATGTATATCAGAACTGTTGACAAGTTTTTGCTTCTCTTGAAACAAAAGCCAGGCAGAGAGAAAAGGGGAGTGGTTGTTGCCCTCCAGGGGATCAGCATGTGTGTGGACCTCTTCTATAGGGTGGATTACAGTCTGGTTCAGATTTTAGGGGTTGGGGTCAGAGAAGAGGCAGTGGCACGAATGCCATTGTGGTGTGAGTTTAACAGACCATCCCATCTAACTCAGCACTCGTCAGGCCACCCCTACAGCACCTTGTTCAGTTCTAGGACTTTGCCTAGGTAAGAGAAGGGCCAGGGGCAGTTTTACCAATGTGTATAAAAGGATGTGGCACTACCAGAGGCAGAAGGTACAAACCAAAAGGCAGGAGCTTTCATATGGACATGAAGTAAAACTTTTTAGTGCGGGCACAGGTTGCCTAGAAAGGTTGTGAGTTCTCCATCCTTGGTCATATTAAAAACGAATTGATTTATATTTCCATCTGAAGTGTGTTATTATAGTTCAGTAACACAAACATGTTAATACTTTCAGTGTGGTTCTCTCAGGTCTGGGAGATGAATGAAGGGCTTGTGCCTTAACTTGATAGGTTAACTGTCACATGTACAGGTACTTCCCTGTGGATGGGGTTTTGTGCAGCCTGGCCTAGTGGAAGGTGTCTCAGGCCATGCATGGCAGGAGACTGGAAGTGGATGATCTTTTAAGGTCCCTTCCAACCTAAACCATTCTTTGATTTAGTGTAGGCAAGCATACACCATTCTGTACTGGAAATTATGTGGGTTATTACATTTCTAGTTTCTAAATCAAATTTGAAAAGAAAATGTGGTCATGATTATGGACAGCTCAGCAGAAACATCTGTTCAGTCAACCTTTAAGCAACAACAACACCAGGGAGGCTGCACTAAACAAAATACCCTTTTCATTAAATAAATACTATTAAGTCATCTTCAATATTAAGCGTGGCCAGTTCAGTTCAGAAGGTGTGGAAAGAACCCAGAGGACGGCACTAAAATTTGCACAAGCCATAAAAATGTCTAAAGAAAAATTACTGGGCTTGAGTTTTTTAATCTACCAGAACAAAATTAAAAGTGAAGAGCATCAAATTTAATACAATCAACTGCTCTATTTCATACAATAGACAACTAACCCATGGAAGTCTTTTGCATACTAAAAGTTAGTATTGATTACTGCCACGGTAAACTGATATAAATAGAAGATGGTGGATGCATGTTTATGAGTAGTAGTCACAGTTATATCAAACAGACTGAAATATTTATGGACATTAAAATTCCCTTTTTCAGTCTTATGCCAGCTAAACTAAATAGAAATAGAAAACTTTTATTTGACAGCTTTCCTAGTAATTGGCTATTACGTGGTCTTTCACAAGCTTTATCTACATGATCTGTTCCTTGCAATTATCAAGGGTTAGTTCAGCCTCTGCTTTGATCTGATATTGTTACCATATGGTACCACTCAGATACGACTAAATGCTGAAAAATACAGCATCTTTGCTTAGCGTTGAGTTGTGTAGCAGAAACACTACCATCAGAAATGCAGCCATTGTTTAGCAGAACTTACAGATTTTTTGTGACAGCTACAGCTGCTTTTCCTTTTGACCCAAGTGCATTCACACTAATTCTCTGTTATAGACTTGCCAACTGTTAGAGCATCCTTTTAGTTTGGTCCCATTTGTCACAATCTCTTTTGAGCAGTAGTTGTGTAAGTGGAAAAATGACTTTTAGATAGGTAATGGCATACTTGAATAGTCAGCAGTATTCTATAGGAAACAGAGAAACTTACTCAATTATTTTCATACTAGAAATACATGTGAGTTCACTTAAAAGTGTTTTGCAGATGGATAGAAGTTAAGTTTTATAATTGCCATCTATTATTTAACAAGGAGAGCTCTAGCTGTGGATAACTCCTTGACATAATTGGTTCCCAGATCATTAGCCATAGTAGTGAACAGGATAATGATTGTTTGCATTACTGTAGAGAATTTAGGCTTTTATAAGTGCAAGCAGATCTTGTTAGTTTCTGAAGAATGTGTCAGTCAGAACATGAACAGTCCAGAGACTAACAGGAGCGCATATAGTAATAAGTTCTGTTTCACTTTTTAATACCTCATACTAAAATACCAGTATGGACAAAGAATATGGCCTTATAATACTGGTCTCTGCAGCTTTTCAGTATTTCCCAATAGGAATTTGTGTCTCTTGGGCTTAATGAGAAATCTCTTCCACAGGGTTGCCACACACAGCCTCAAGGCAGAAATTATCTACCTTGACTTTTAACATGGCTCAAGCTATCAACTGCTGGTAAAAAAGTTGTTCATGAATACGTAAGGCTCCTTCCAGCCATCATGAAGCATAACTGTAGCAGGTATATGCAGGTTTGCATTTGAGAATGATGGTTCCAGAAACTGAGTGTAATCGAAGGTTTTAATTGCATGCAGGCATGCTAAGCCATTATCTTATGAATTCACAGTGTTTCCAAAGGTCACTCTATCCAGATGAGAGGCTCGTTAAGATACGAATCATGAGCTGTAGTCAGTTATATCAGACTGCATAGAGTGACTCCAGTGGAAGGGCATTAAGAGGTTAGAACCCTGGAAGCCAGAATGCAAGGAATGACTCTTAAGAGCCTTACTTTGAAATTGGAGGTTGGCAATTGTCAGAAGTTAAATATATTCAAGAGCACTTTTAGTTTTCTTTTAATGATGTTGTAGTAGGTGACAATTTGTTATACCATCTTGACGCAGAAAACATGGCAAAAAAGGAAAATTTATCTTGTCTTCTCTACACTAAGGCAAAATCAATGTCTGCTTTTCTTCATATTGTCTAAAAGTTTTTTTGGCTGTTCAGTGGTGGAGAATTCACAGCCTCTCCCAAAGAAATCTAATGCTTCATTGTTTTCACAAATAGAAAGCTTTCTCCTCGGGGTCTGATCTGAATCTCTCTTGCTGCAAGTCTGACTGTTACTCTTTGTTCTTTTTGGCATCTACGTGTAGAGTGTGGAGATTGCTGTGTCCTTGTTGCTTTTCTTGAGAAACAGACCATAATAATAATAATGCAGTCTTTGTAGATCTAGGACCTTAAGTCTGTTCTTAGCCTCATTTATCTCCTTTGCATTTTGTATGGGTTCTGAGTTGCATCAGTCAGAATTGAATGTATTACTTCAGCTCAACTGGTAAGTCACACCAAGGAGGGCAAAACTCATTTCCCTGCTTTTACACAGTACTCCTGTTTGTAACTTAGAGTGTTGTGCTCACCTTATTTGCAATTGCAAGGTTGACTTATATTCAGTTTGTGAACAATCCATCAATACAAGTACTTTTCAACAAAACTATTGCACAGACACTTAGTTTCCTCATTTTGCATTTCTCTAGTTCTGTATTATACAAGAGTGTCAAACTTTGCAATTGCCACTATTGCAATGCCCTGCTTATCTCCATTGTTTCCAAAGTAATTCACAAAACCATCAAGAGAATTCTGATTCTCTCTACATGCTCTCTGACTGGTAGTATTTTCAAATTACTTCCATCTTTTTATCATGACTCTGAATACACAGACTCCCAGTTCATAATAAATAAACAATAGTTCCCTAAGAGTTCTGAGTAGTTCTTAGGCGACCTAATTACAATTTATATATCCTGGCTTTGCTTAAGAAAATGTTAACACTGCATTGTTATGATCAAGATACACAAGCTGTGCTGCTTCTCTTCTATCACAAGGCCCTTTATGCTGTCCGAGAGAAAATAGACTGAGCTGATGTAACCTACTCTTGACAGATCTGTGTTGGCTGTTGCTCAACTCCTGGTTAATTTTCAGGCAGTTGTGTATGGTGTAATACCATGGGTTAGTGGTGGGCTTGGCAGTGCTGGGTTAATGGTTGGACTCGATGGTGTTAAAGGTCTTTTCCAACCTAAATGATCCTGTGAGTCTATCTTGTGCTTTAACCATTGCACATATTTTCCAGAGCATGAAGACAGGGGGAAGAAGCTAGGTATTTAAACACAGGTTTCTTGGGTCAACTGAGAGGCTAGCACCTAACTTCTTCAAAATGTTAAGGGTCCCATGTAGATTCTCGGTTGTGTCTGCTCAAAATGTGTACATATCAGTATCTTAGGACATCCTAGAGTATCACAAAAAAGAATGGGTTGTCTGTGCATAGGCCATGGGGTTCTGAAGCTGGCTAACTCTGTAAGTCCTTAGCTGTTCCTGTTCCCTTCTTTAGACACAGGTGATATATATGTGCTATAGATGTATAACTGGCATGTGTAATTTTGCATTTGCACTCATCATTTCTTCAAAATCCCATCTTTTAACAGTTCTGAAATAGATCCTATCTGGACATTTAACAGGCTAGATTATTTGAATCCATTTAAGTAATATTTGTTGAGCTCCTTGCCTATTCAAGGTCAGTTCAGACCCTTTTGCCTTTTGTTGCTGGTATTAATTGTATTAAGCACCTCAACCTAGTAGATTTGTGGTGAAAATTCATGAAAAAAAAAAAAAAAAAGGAGTTTTAATATTAGCTTTGTCTCTGTATTCCTGTAGTTTTCCCCCGGTGTTGCACAGTGGACTTTTTCTTTCATCATCTTTCTGCTTTTAATGTACTTACAGAATTCTTTCTTCTGGAGTTTGATGTGTCCCTTTCCAACTGTGTCTAATTTTGGCCCATTATACCATGTTCTGTGGTATTCCTGCTTAGTAAGTTGACCTCGTTTCCATTCCCTACATGCTGTGAGATCAACAGCGAGATCCTAACTAAGACAATGTGGTCTTATTGTACAATCCCTATTACTCCTTTGCAGGAGGCTTTACACTCCATGTGGTCAGCATTGTTTATTTAAAGAACTGTGACAGTTTCTTTAACTCCTTTTTCCCTAGCACCATGCTCTTCAGGATTCTTCCAACTAATTCTGCATTTATGAAAGTATGCCTACTTAAATCACATTTTTAAAATTCTTTTGTCATTTCTTTCTTTTTTTCTTTTTTCACAAACAAGCCCAATCTTTTATATTACTATCCGTCATGAATTATCAGATCGTCATTTTGCTAGTTAAGTCAAAAATGTTGATTGTCAGCTAAATCTTCCAAGTCCTCCTACGTACCATTTGCAGTTCTTGCATTAGTGTTCAGCCATCAAAGGCTGAAATAAATGTACCACTTCCATCACATTATCCTCTTCTTTAACCCCTCCTTTTATAAATAAACTTATTTTGGCAGTGGATCACAGAACAGAATTTGAATTTGATTTGCCCATACTATTGGGCTGTGTATATAAATACAGCATTCAAATTTTGAAAAAATAAGCAAGTCTGTCTATAGACCATTTTCTTTTCCTCCACAAGGGTGTTTTCAATCGCTGCTTACCTATTGCCATATCTGTAAACCTTCTTGGGGCATCACCACGAGTTGAAGATGACAAAGCCATTCTGCCTATAGCATCTATTAAACTGCTTCATTACCAGTATATGTCTATCACTACTGATAAAAACATCAGCAGATCCCTAGGTTCCATGATGATTCCTACAGCCTCCTTGTCACTTCTGATCCACTCAATCTCATGTCTGGCGATATTCTTAGGGTGAGGGTGGAGGGACATCATGAGCAGGGAAAATGGTAGGTTTTGCAGGTATCATACCTACCAACACCTTCCTGAGGTTCATCACAGTCTCTGCTGTCCTCGTTCCCTCATTTCAGATGATGTAGATCAAGTCAGTACTTGAGCATAAAGCTCTCTAAAGTGCCTGCCTTCAGAATGTCAGTCGCTAAAGTTGCTGCATCTTCAGATGCTCTATCTACACTATACAGTAATCACAGGTCAGTGGAATGCTGCTGCCCAGTGCTGGAGAATTGAATTTGTTACAAACTCTTGTACAAAACAGCAGTGGTGTCTCTCTGCCCACATAAATAAAATGTAATGTTTCCTCTGTGTGATATAAGTGCTCCTAAATTTTTCATTTGTAATATTTTGGAAATTTTAAGGCAAAAGCATCAAAATGTGTTTTTTCATATCTTCCATTTTTTGTAGATAATTTCATGTACATACCTTTGGGGAAAGTATGTGAATTGTAGGATTGTTCTTCCTCTGAGATAAGATATAGAGTTAGTAGCAATTTTTAGAAAGGGTATAAAAAATGAGTGGTACTGGACGCTTCATTTGGATGAGTCTTCACTTCCTATGCTGATTTTTTGATTGCATTTGTGTTTGTATTTTTGGTTGATCGGGTTTGGTTTTGTTTGGTATTTTTGTTGTAAGGCTGAGAGAATTGGGATGCCTGCACCTGTAAAAAAGATGGGGAAAAACTTTTTTGCAGGGCGTGTTGCTGTGGGACTGAGGGGTAATGGTTTTAAACTGAAGGAAGGTTGATTCAGATTAGATATGGGGGAGAAAGGTTTTTATTAGAGGGTGGTAAAACACTGGAACAGGTTGCCCATGGAGGTGGTAGGTGCCTCATGCTGGAAACTTTCAAGGTCAGTTTGGATGAGGCACTGAGAGACCTGATGGTGAATATGTCCCTCTGATAGTTCAGTGTGTCCCTGCTCAATGCAGAGGAGTTGGACTAGATGACCTTTAAAAGGTCCCTTCCAACTCAAACTGTTCTATAATTCTAGTCAAATGGCATGATATTCACACATAAGCTTTCATGTAAGAAATATGGGTAACTACACAAGAACTGTGTACAGTGGATCATTATATATTTTATAAATACATTAGGAGACTTTTGAATCATTTGAAAGAGATATAGAAATAATAGATTGACTAATTCCTTGTCTTTCAAGATTCTAGCCAAAATCAGGTAACCTGCCAATCCATACCTATGCAGTAATTGCTGTATACTTAGTAAACACCAATGTTTAGTTAGTAATGCATCTTCAGGTGTAGTTAAAAAAATAATCCCTGCCTTATTTTCAGAAGAGAATTTTCAGTGAAACTTGGAGGAAAATAATTGAAGTAGTTGTTCTAGAAAGGTTACTCAGTTCATTCTGATAAGAGCGTTTGACATTTGCTTTGTAATGCAAATAGATGCCGGGTTTTAACAGATATGTTTTGGGGTTGGGTGGTTTTTTGTTTGCTTTCAATAGAAAGAGGAACTCTCAAAAGCCATTGTGAATTCTGCATGAAAGTATTAATTAGAAAACATAATTCTAGCATTGTGCTTAATCAGAAAAACCCAGAAATTTAAAGCTCAACAGAATAAAACATAAACTTTCCAAGAAATGTTTGTTGTTCCAGCTCATTAACACACTGTCTCTGTTGGACAGCATTTTTTAAATACCATAAAAATTAACAGTGTATTTAAGAACTGCTTTATTGGCATGTTTCTCCAAATTCTAATTTAAAGCTGATGGTTAATTATGCTGTCTCTATCATCAGAGCTTAGAGAACTGAATAAACTCCATGGCTTCAAAATTTCTACTTTAACTTGTTGATTCAGGTGAAAATGCATTTTCCAGGAGAAGTAAGAAAATATTTCAGCAGAGCTTGTTAGCTGACATTGTAGAAGGATGACCTCTTAGTCCTTCGAAGTTTAACAGAGCATAAAAGATGTTAGCCTGATTTCACATGACTAGGGTGTTGAGAAAAAGCATAAAACATATTTTTTAGTTTTGTTGTTTCTAATGGACTCTTTCAAGACAACTAGATGTAAAATTACTTGGGTTTTGTCTGTTCCAACTTCTTCAAACTGTTTTTTAATGTGTAGAGATCTTTAAATGAACTGAGAATGGCTAAACAATTTAACTTTTTATTAGTTTAGTTTGGGTAGTGGTATCCACTTTCTGCATGGTGCTTTATTCTTTCTATAACATTTTCAAAATTTCTGTTTCACTTGCTTTATCTCTTTGGCCGTTATGAGTTTCTCTAGTGTTTTTGTCTTCATTCTTTTCTCTGAGCTTTTTTCTGGTTGACTAAGTCCTTCCTGTTCCATTCCCAGAAAACATTTTCTTTGATCTCAAATGCCTAAACAAGTTGGGCAAAGTCACTGGGGCTGCACAACTCTTTATTTCTTCCATTTTTAACATTAGTATCCATATGTGTACCAAGTCTAGATAATCATGTCTGCTTTCATACATCCCACTATAATGTTTAAGTTTGAAATGATTGTTTCATTTAGTGTTAAATTATATCATTGTAAGCTTCTCCTCTAATTATTTAGTGCATGTCCACCTTCTGTGTCATTAGATGCTCTTGTTTAGATTTTGGTTGTTCTAGCTACATAAATCTTCCATGAATTATTTGGACCCATAAACACGGGTCTCTGGAAAGGCCCTTCTCTGCCAGTTCATCAGTGGTAATGACTATCATGCAGTCAGAGACTTCATGTTTAGCTTGTTTTTCTTCCATTTCTTAACCTAAGCATCTTTAACATCATTTTTTTCAGTCTTGTGGACATAGTTCCCCAGTATTTGTAAGCTGCTGCAGTTCTCACTTAAAGTAGTCAGTGAAGTATGCATGCGTTTTTTGATACAGGTCACAAATGGACTGTTATTCCATTGTTAGTTGACCTATGATATTTTTTTCTTCTTAGGTAGCCAATATAATTCTCCCTTTTTTGCTATTCTTTTGGGAGTTTGTTTCCCCATCCTTTTTTTTCTTTTATAGGTATTTACTATCTGGCGCTTTTTTCTGGTCCACAAGAACTAATGACCTTTACCCATGACCTTGCTAACATTTGCTTTCTATTCTGAACTTCCAGCCTGTGCTTTTTTCTCAGGTGAAATAGATCGCATTTGAATTTGTTTGGACCTTTTCCTAGCGTTTAGCTTGGGGTTCACAGTTTCTTTTTGAAACTTTATTAAGAAATTTGCACCCAGATACTTGGCACTTTTTTCTGAAGTATATTAGCCAACAACAACAACAAAAGGTGGGGTAGCTCTTCCTGCAAAGCTTGCTTTTCTCCTGTCCTTACAACAACAGGGTTACAATGAAGCTAATACTGTTCTTCTTGTATTCACATGGTAATATAACTTGGCAGTCTTTATCATGCTCTTCATTTATGCAGTCTGGCGAAATAGCTCAATCACACTTGGCTGCAGTTTCAAATTATGTTTAATGCAATCTGATAGTGGATTGCTGCTGCTGACAAGCAGCAATCTCTTTCCACCTATTGTGGTACATTCCAGCTTTGCATAAAATCTAATAGAGGTGTAACCTTAGAGTAAGTTGGATAATTTTGCTCATTTAACAGAAAATTATTGTCCACAAATCATTACTTTCCTATGAGATCTTTTCATCTGGCTGGTGATATGGGTACATAGCTTGTCATCAGCTGAGCCATGGAGTTTCAGGAGGTACATACCTTTCAGACAAAGCCTGCAATTAAATGTGGTTAAATATTATTAGAATTTAATGTCTGTATGATTCTTTTTTGCAAAACACTGCCAGCTTAAACAAAAAATGTTGAATTTAATGAAGATTGGAGTAGAACACATGTTGGAAAGTGAGTGTTTCCATTTCATCTCCTTTTATGTTGAAACTTAAGGTAGCTTCAGCACCTTCCTTAGAGAAACAGAGTTGTTTGTTTAGTGAGTTGTGATTCTTTTCTTTGTGACTTTGCATCTGACCTTTCTAGAAAATTGTGTAAGTGCTGGTTTTGACTAAATACTGGTTTGTTTCTTCATGTGCCAGAGGAACTAGTGTTTAAAAACCTCTCTTTAATGTATTAATTATGGAATTTAAGTATTTCTGGCAAAAGTCATTTGTGCAAGAAGATAATTTGTCATAGTAGCTTGATTTCTACAATAAGTACATGTTCTTTATTGCCTTTCTCACCTCACTGATTTTATTATCTTGCTGCTTCTGCTGCATGTTTCACTGTTTCTTTCCAGTTTTCCTCCAGTTTCAGCATTAGTCATAGCCTACCTGTAATTAATATGCATGTGTTCCATAACCCACATTATGAGATGTATAGAAACGTTACATATCCAACCCACTTAAATCCAACTTCCCTGACATGTTGGCAAAACAATGCCATATAGCAGGAAAGCACAGGCAGCAGTTCTGTAGGTTCATATTCTGCTGAGGAGCTCTGTACCACACACATATTATTTTCTTACTGTAATCAAATGCCTTTAGCAATGCCTAAAAATGCCTAAAATGCCTGTTTTTCAGAGTCCATGCTAATTGCGATTTCTCTGGTTACTATTTCACATCTTTCTGGTTTACTCCTCTGAGATAATTGTGGGACAGAATGTCAACTAGGCAACGACTAAATTAGCAAAGACTTCTCAAAATAGGGCTTGTATTATCAGTGAAATACAGAGCTCCATGAGGTAACTACATGGAAATATCATTCAATGTTTCTGGCATGCCTGTGTCTTTCTGGCTCTTGTTTGAAATGGGCACTGAGAACTAGGGGATATTACCTAGCTAAAACATCTGTTAATATGCTAGAAAATGTGCTGGATTTTACTACTAGATTACAAATGGTGTTGTCAAACATTTATCTCTTACTTACCTGGAAGGATGTAAAATAGTGAGAGTGTTTGTTCTAGCAACATTGCCTCTACTGCTGTTTCCTCTCTTTGTAATTTGTTCTCTTTTTTTTTTTTGCTATGCTATTTGTTATGCTAGAGGTGATACTCACTGCTAATTTGTTTCATATAATTACTTATTTCAATTATTAGGATTATTTCAGAAACAGAAATATCCTCACAAACCTGAAAACATGCATTAAGTTTTGTGGTAAAAGACAGCTCAATAGTTGGATCGCTTTTAAAAATTATTGTAGAAAATACTGTGATTTTAATGTTGTCTTATCTTTGAATATTTGACAGATGTAGAAAATACAAATAATTCTTATGTTCTTCCACAGATTTCACTTCTGATGCCTATAAAATTATGAGTAGAGATGTTTTCAGTTTCAGTGCTGAGTTTACATCAGCTCTTTTGTTAAGGATGCATGTCATCCAATCTTTGGCCAATAGAGCTTATTAGCTAACATGAGTATTAGGTTTATTTAGAAAGAGCAAAGTTACTGTCTTCATTGCATTTAATTAATTTGTTTTGTACCACATTATAGGCAGATGCACAAGTACAATAATGATCTTGATTTTTGATTGCATACAATGCCTCTAGACATAGTCTCAAGACAGGGCTGTGATTAAAGCACATCAATCAGTCGTAAACTGAGTTATCATCAGTACCACTTACGACTGAAGAGAGCACATTGGTGCTGGATTAGTTCACTTCCATTTACAGTAACGACTATCATGAAAACGCTGTTCTAGTAGTAGTCATTTTGTGTTCTTCCCACTGCCCACACTTGCCCCATTTCCCCTAATTGAAACTGTGTTTTGATGTGATCTGAGCTGACGCTGTTTCTGACACTCTCTTCTGCTGCCCTGGGCTTGTTTTCTAGATGGGGAGCGATGGAGTTTTGCGCCTCAGTAGCTCCGCTCTAAATAACGAGTTCTTCGCATATGCGGCGCAGGGGTGGAAGCAGCGGCTGGCAGAAGGTAACTCGCTGCTTGCTCTCAGGTTTGCCCAAGGTTAATTGTTTTTATGAGGAGTGTCTCTTTTTCTACATTTGAGAAGTGCTTTTAGAATAGGAACTTTAATAGACCAGTAATTCAGCAAAAGAGAAATTGCTGATTCCATTTTGAATTTGGAGTACATTTTTGCAGCTTGCTGTGGCAGCTTACTTTGGCAGTTAAAAAAAAAAACAAGTATTTGCATCACTGTCAGCCTTGGAAACATGAATGCATACAGCTAAACCCTGCCAATATACCTTTGAAATACTGATGGTATATGGTAAATTAAATCTTTCTGTGTCACTCTCCCTTTCACTTTTCATTTGGCATTGTTGGATGACTCTATCAGAAATCACTGTATGTCATTATTGTATCCACAATTTATAATTACCTGTATTAAATTAATCCTTGACAACTTTTATTCAATATATTAGTATTTGTTTTTTAGGAGAATTTACACCAGAAATGCAGATGCGCATCAGACAAGAGATTGAAAAGGAAAAGAAAACAGAACCTTGGAAAGAAAAATTCTTTGAAAGGTTTTATGGTGAAAAGTAAGTACTGAAACAAATAAAAGGATTTTTTTATATTTTCTTTTAGGGGGAAATGAAAATATAATTCTGTGCTTCACATAGCACGGTCATATGCTGTAAAACTTAATAAAGCAGTTACCCAGAGCAGTCATTCCCCAAATAAGAAGTTGTGGGTAGAATTATAGTTTTGTGCCTGCACTTGCATTACAATTGCATCTTTAAAGAGTCATAACTCATCCATAAAAACTCATTCCAAAGAGAGCTTAAGACACAAGCATGTGAATATTTTTTAATTATCTTTTAAAAGATAGCATTAGGGTAATTCCTTCCCCCTGCAAATTATAAATACAGCTTCTACAGATGAGAAGACCAGTAGCAATATTTCTGTAATATGTTTTAATTTGTTTTATTTTTTCTATGGTAGCTGCAAAGTTACTAAAATCAAATGGAGTTTTTTATTTTTTTGACTGAGATGGCCCATTGGCCTGAGAAGAATATATGACAAAGATGAAATATTAGCTAGAGAAACAAAAGTGATAATGACTAATCTAATTTTAGAAGTGAGATGCAAGGAATAATAAATACCTTTAACTGACTAAAATTAAATATAGTATCACTCCAGGTGCACAACTGAGGTGAGTCAGCACAATTTCATTGATGATGATGATACAGAGATGGCATTCTTCAGCCATTTATCTTCATTTTTTTTAAGAAACAAAATTTGAGGAGATTCACATCTTCTTAAAATTCAAGAATTTTCCTTTTAGACATTATATTTAAAAGCTAATTCACCAATACTTGGAATTATACCTCTGTTTTTAAAAATACTAAGAATGTATTATAAAGTATAAATTAACTATTAAAAAAATAGTGGTTTTTTCCTTTTTATTTTAAAGTATTTTTAATTATATCACAGAACCAGTGAATGGGTGAGGTTGGAAAGGGACCACAGTCGCTCCTCTGGTCCAAGCTCCCTGCTCAAACAGGGTCATCTCTGAGCACATGGCACGGGATTCCATTCAGGCAGTTTTCCATTGAGGGAGACTCCACACTATCCCTGGGCAATGTGTTCCAGTGCTCAGTCACTGCATAGTGAAGTCCTTCCTCACATTCAGGTGGAATTTCCTTTGTCTCAGTTTCTGCCTGTTTCCTCTTGTCCTATTGCCTGGCACCACTGAGAAGAGCCTGGCTCCATCCTCTTGATATGCTCCCTTTAGGTACTTACAGAAATTGCTGAGGTCTCCTTTCAGTTGGCTCTTCTCAAGACTGAGCTGCCCAGCTCCCTCAGCCTGTCCTCCAAAGGGAGATGCTCCAGCCCCTCGATCATCTCTATTGCCCTCCACTGGACCATCTCTAGAAGCTCCATGTCTCTCTTGTACCAAGGAGCCAGAACTGGACACAGCACTCCACCTGTGGCTTCACTAGGGCACAGCAGAGAGGCAGCAGCACCTCCTTCAACCTGCTGGAATGCTGTTCCTAATGCCTCCAGGACACCATTGGCCATTTTGGCCCCAAGGGCACTGCTGGCTCATGGACAGCTCATTGTCCACCAAGACCCCCATGTCCTTCTCTGCAGAGCTGCTTCCCAGCAGGTCAGCCCCCACCCTGTGCTGGTGCCTGGAGTTCCTCTCCAGGTGCAGGACCCTGCACTTGCCTTTGCTGAATTTCAGACAGTTCTCTACCCATCTCTCCCACCTGATGAGGTCCCTCTGAAGGGCTGCACAGGCTCTGGTGTATTGTCCACTTGTCCCAGCTTTGTGTTGTCAGTGAACTTGCTGAGGTGGCATCTACCCATTCACCCAAGTTGTAGATGAGTAGGTTAAACAATATTGGGCCCAGTATTGAACCTTGGGGGACACCACTAGTGACAGACCTCCAAATAAATCCTGTGCCCTCTGGATTACAACCCTTTGGGATCTGCCATTCAGTCAGCTCTCAATCTACCTCACTTGTCTACTCAATCAAATGTATGCAAAATGCTTAGCAGGAAAACCATTCAATGGGAGCCATCGTCACATAAATTGTCTTAGTTTTGCTCTCAGGTGTTCTTCACTTAAGAAATCCAGGGCACAGGGAACCCTTCATATAACTGATTATCTTAAAGATTAACTAAAATGTTTCTGCAGTGACAGTGCTACTTCTCACAATCTGCTGCCTTGGACCACTGGGAAATGTAGTGAAAACGAGGCAAGAAATGGACAGATCCATTTTACTATTTTATTTTGTGCACCCTTGCTAGATGCTTTTCCCCAGTGTATTTTTTCTACAGCACCTTATCTTTACATGTAATGGAAATTCTACGCTCCCAATGTGTCAGACTTTCTTATTGTAAACTGCTTAATTTCTTAGTAAACAACTTTGAGACTTCAGTTTAGTCCAGATGTTGATCCTTTTAGTATCAAAAAAATACTAGTTAGGTTTTCAGAAAAAGAGCATAATGGCTTTTCATTATGCATATCATGAGAAGAGTCAGTGACTAACCTTTCATGGAGGAAAAAGCTGTGTAAGACACTGGTATAGGGCCTTCCACAAGAAGTAGAAGTTTATTACCAGCAGTGCAGGAGTTCCTCAGTCAGAAATGACTGTCACATGCACAGAGAATGATGCTCATGATTCTGCAGAGCCAGCGGTCCTGCTGTGCTGGTTGAATGCTGGATACCATAGTGCTTGGCAGATAATTGCTCGGTCTGTGATGATACATGTCATTTGGTTTCATAGGGTTCTGACATCAACATTGTTATGCAAAATGTCGTATTCCACATAATTTCCATTTTGACTGCAGTGCTGAATCTGGTCCCCCCTGCCCTTTCCCCTGCTTGCATTGTTTCACTTGCATCCTTCTGCTTGGCTGTTATGTAGGCAGATGTACTTTGCTGTCTTTAGTACTTTTCCTCATTGTTTACTGACTGAATGGTAGCTTTGGCTGTAGCTTCTACCTTGTGTTGGTTCATGGGGCAGTCCTGTGCAGGGGCAGGAGTTGGACTCAGTGATCTTGTGGATCCTTTTCAACTGAGTATATCCTGTTACTCTGTGATTCTCTTACCTTTCTTCACTTTGGTTTTTAAACTAGCTTTCAGAATGATTGAGCTTTGTCTCTTTTCAGCTTTGTTGATTTGACTGAACTAGCAGAATTTGTAAGCTTCCCTGAGCTATTTCTCACACGCGCTGTCTGCAAAATAAATGTCTTGCAGGCTAACTTGCTCACTTTACAATCAGAGTAGTATTTTTGCTCTGACTTCAGCGAATTTGATCTTCTAATATTCCATAAGTAAATTCAAGTTTCACCTTCTTCTTAGAGAAGGACCATTAATAGATGCAGAATCTCTGTAAACATTTTTATACACTCCACAGCTGATGGCAATCAAAGACTTCACAGTGCTTTTGCTCTGTTAGCTCTAAGCATTGCATCTTGTGTTTGCTCTTATCTGTACCCAGGCTGTTTATCATGGCACTGTCAGTTGCAGTTTACTTCCATCCATTTTCCTTCTTTTTCCACTTCCTCATGTTTGTTCATCTTTCCTCTCTCTGACTTCTTTCAAAGTACAAAATCTTATTCTGCAGTCATTTATCTAGGATCAGCTGATGCACATTGCTAGAAATCCACATTCTTCTGGCTTGTTGCCCCAAGATTGCAAGGGCTATACTCTATTATGTCAATATATTATTTCTTTTCTCACTTTTGAGAGTTACCTGTCAGGATAGTACTAGCAGCTACACAAAGCTTTAATTTTGGGTAGACCTCCAAATTTTATTGCTGATTTAATCCTTTTCTTACTTTGATTTTTTTTTTCCCCAATACTACTTATCACAGCACTAGAATATCAGCATTCATAAATCCTTGAGTAGCTTTTGGGTTTTTTTTAGTGGATGAGTGAGTGCCCTTACTTTACCAGTTGAATCCTGTCCTTAGCACTCTCATTGAAATCTGCTTGCTGCTGCCCTCATGTTTTTGTGCTGTTTTGCAAACTTTGAGTGTCTTATTCTCTAAGGAGAGGACAGTTCATCTGTTTATTTTGCAATCTGAGATTGCCTTAAACATGCTGATCTTGAGCCTTTTTCTTTAGGAAGCCTTTTTCTTTACTTCAGTTTCTTCTTAATATAGTAGTGTTTCCAGTATTGAAAGAAATTATTAAAATTCAGTACATGTTCTGCTGGCCTTAATCTGCTTTATCTTATTTCCCTTACAGTTCTTTATCTTCAATATGTTACTAGAATGTGTGTATTTGTGTAGTGTCTGTGTGACAGTTTCATTCACCTTTATCCTGTCCTTCATTCCTTTGCTGATTTTCAATCCATAAAGATAACCATCAAGCAATATCTTTTCATGATGTAACCCAGCTAGAGAAAATAGACCATTTATTCAGTTTTCAGTAATGGAGTGGATTTTTTCCTTCTCATTTTCCTGACATAACTTCAGCTCCTTAACACAAGGAATTTTAGAGGAGGTTACTCCCCAAAACCTTGGTAAACTAAACTTTACTCACCTAAACTTATAATCTAAGCTTAGACTGTATGGGGAACTTACTGTCTATACAGAAGGAAGACACATTTTCTGAAATGCATTCAGTGTGGGAATGTGAATGTGCTGCTCTGAATTGCTCTCTGGAGGATCCTCCCTCAGAGAATTGATGGCATAGGCAGACTTTGTTCATGATTATTGTCTAGTAATAGGCAATACTAACAATTAAGTGTGCTTTTTGGGATGCCAGTTCCAGGCTGGGTTGGTTTGGGGTATTTTTTTTGTTTACAGCTCTCACTGTAATACATCTGTTCAGTATTTTTCAAATGCACAATCATAGATTTTTAGTTTTTTACATGTTCTGTTCTTTCATCTGAATAGGTCTTTGTATCTTTGTATCCTCTGGCTACACACTGACAAGCAATTTTGCTTCCATAGCTTCTGAATATCTTTTATGCTTGATTGTTTCCATTGTAGTCTTTATTTTCTGATTAAAATGATAACAGAGATCTGTTTTGTAGATTAGAAGATCCTTAAGACCATGAAATTTCTTCTAAGCCCTCCTACCAAGCTTTTCTGTATTTTCTACCATTACGGAATTGCTGAGGCATAAAGTCTGCTTGGAAAGTCTCACTAAAGATGCTGTCTGTACTCCCACTGGCCTTAGAATGAAATGAGGATGTCAGAGCACATACATTTTTTAAAACAACCTCTTTTTTTTATCGCTTTGCCTTAGTTTTATTTTGGGTTTTTTTGTGGATTTTTTAATTCTGCTGAAGTAATAAAACTTTATTTAAACTAGTATTTTCAGGATCAAAGGTAAGAAAATCTTGAGAAGCATGCATAGTATACATGGTTCCTTTGCACTTCGTCCCTGAGAGTAAATGCATAGATTGTAAATATGTATCCTTGAGCTCCTTGAGAATGTTAAACTTCTGTCATGTTGCTGGCTGTGTTGACCCTAAAAGCAGGTGAAGGAGGGAAAAAGGGATTTCCTTTACAACTGTTCCCACTAGAAGAAGATGCAGTTGTGCATTTCTTCTCTAACGGGTGCTATACCAGTGTTGCATATTGTGCTAGTATTTTTAAAACAAACAAACAACAAAAAACAGGAAAGTAAACAGAGAGATTACTTATATTAAAAATATTCCTGATTTTTAACACATTTAGGAAAATGTCAGTAGTTAGATTTCCAAAATTCATAAAACTGTATATAAATTAGTTAGCCACCTCTTAAGCAAGCCACTCTTTTAAGCTAGAAAATACATATTTTTTGCAAATAAAAATGTAGGTGAGAAAGGTTAGCCTATTCCCTTATCCTTAATGTGATGGAAATAACCATTTTAACTTCTGTTTGTCTTTAGGTTGGGAATGTCAAGAGGAGAATCAACAAAGCTCACTGCAGTGCAGAGCAATGATGAAGATGAAAGCAATTCGTTGTGCGGATCTTCCGGCACACCTGGTCCTTCTAAGCAAGCAACCCTTGAGGATCAAGAGGAAAAAGGTGCTAAAGTTCCACCTTTACCAGAGAGAGATTATAGTCCATCTCATTCTGGTATGGAACAGGTTCCTGTCAAGGATCTAACAGCAGATTCTGAGGATATACTGATACCTGAAGAATCAGTCATTCAGGAGGAAATTGCTGAAGAGGTCGAGACAAGTATTTGTGAATGCCAGGAGGAAAACCATAAGCCAGAACATGAGTTTTCTGAGGAATCTGTAAGTCCAGCTGGCACAAATGAGGAAACAGAGGCAGTACAGCTTGCAGACAGCACTGAGTCCTGTGTCATGATGAATGATGTAACTGATCCTGTATCTCGCATTGAAATTAAAGTAGAGTTGAAATCAGAATGCCCTCAGGAGGAGATGTCAGTTGTGATAGATCAGCTGGAGGATTGCATATCACCAGCACAATCAGCTTCATCCACAAACTCTGTCAGCGGTACAGCTGAGAAGGATTCTGGGTCTGCAAAAGAGCTAATTGTGCCAGAAATGCAAAGTGCTGCTCTGGAAGGCTCCTTGTTCACTGGTGGAGGCATTGCAGTGGATATGGAGCTTCATAGTGACCCTGAGGAACAGTTGTCTGAGAATGCTTGTATTTCTGAAACTTCCTTTTCCTCTGGAAGTCCAGAAGTTTGTATTGCCTCTCCTGGAGGAGACACTCAGTCGACTTCAGAGGAACCCTGTACTCCAGCATCTCTTGAAACAGCTTGCTCATCTGAAGTGTCCAGTTCTGAAAACATTGAAAGTGATATTCAGCAAAAGGCCAGTGATGAAAACTTGCACACACCTTTAATGTCAGAAATCTCTCCCATGTCCACTTCACCTGTAACCTCTGAAGCATCTTTGATGTCAAATTTACCTTTAACATCAGAGGCATCACCAGCTTCTAATTTACCTTTAACATCAGAAACATCTCCAATGTCTGATTTGCCTTTAACATCAGAAACATCTTCAGTATCTTCTGTTCTTCTAAGTTCTGAAACATTTGTGACAAATAGTTTGCCTCTTCCATCAGAGGTATCTCCAGTTTCTAATTCCCCAAGCAGTGAAAGACTTACTCTGCAACAAAGAAAATCACCGTGTTTGTTGGAAGACTCCCTTCCCACTCTGAAAGAAGAAAGCTCTGTCATTCCTAAGGTGGTTCAAGAAGAGAATCTTGTTCAGCCAAAACAACTGCAGAGTGCCCCTGAAAGTATGAAAGTTGGTCCACTAACAATTTTACCTGATACTTCAGTGTTGGAAGAGTCCCAATGCAAAAATCTCAGTCATCAGCCATGTAAGTCACATTCTGAAACTGAAAAATCCTACATTGCATCCATTCCAGAACATACTCCTCCAGAGGTGATCAAAAATAAAAATCACAGTGTTCAGCAAAGAGGTGACAAGAAAGGTACACTCTTGCCTTCAGAGGTATCCGTCTTATCAGAAGGATCACTTGGCAAAAATATCGAATTGCTTCCATCAAAGCCACATGATAAACTATATACCTCATCTCTAGAGAAAGCTACGTTCTCTGAAGTGTGCAGAAGTAAATCTCACAAGCTAACAGGCAGCACCCAAAGTCGTCTAGAGAGTTCACATTCTTCTAAGTCTTTAGAACCCACAAAATCACCAGAAGCAAGAAATGAAAGTAGAGACTCAGAGATCCCAAAGAGGAAAACAGCAGAACAGCATGGTTTTGGAATCTGTAAAGAGAAGAGAGCTAGAATAGATGATGATTTGCCTAATCGTAATGCCTCATCAACAAGTCCTTCTGAGAAAGAACAGCCACCCAGAGAGGAGCCCCGAGTTCCACCCCTTAAGGTAAAGGAATGAATTAACAGGGGGGCTTGGAAACAAAAGGTTTATTATTGTCCTTCTATGAACTGCATACAGGCACAGTGCATTGTGTATTTTTTGGGATGTATAAGGGCTGTTAGTACTGATGGTTTTGCTTTACTATTACTTTTCCTGTGCCAGATTACTTCTGATACAGATATATCTACAGTTGTTTGGTAGGGGTCTTTGCTAAACAATTGATTTTGTGTGTGGGAGAGCTCTCCAGATCTAATTCTAGATCTTCCCCATCAGTCACATGCAGCACTTGTTTTTCCAATTGCCCATCTGTATTTTGTGCTTGTTCTTCTGTGGATGTCTTCTCCAGCAAGCATGACTAATAAATGTTATCATAACTAGCACTTAGAAAAACAACCAGCACCTTAATCCAGCAAGAGAACCAAGAGTCAGAATAGCTGAAGATCCTTTTGCAATCCCAAGGCTTGGGATTGGCTGAAATATAAGGTTTCTCTGTAGAATTAACTGGAAACAGAGACTTATCAGGGGGAAGTACTTGATCTATATATATAGGTATCTTTGTTAATAGCAAAACAAAAGATAAAAAAATGCACCACCTAAGCAAACACTTTTATATATATTATTCTGCTATATAAGAAAGTATATTTCAGTGGGAAAGGGTTTTTTTCATAACAGAGAGTTCTGTAGATTCAGTTATATATAGGCTCAGTGTTTTGACCCTTTTAATTTCATACTTAATGACATCATCATGTTTAAGATCCAATTTACTCCATTTAAGCTATTGGCTTTGCAATACTAGTTCCTGATTATTCAGAAATGCCCTTTTCTGCATTTATTTTTAACTGCTGCAGTCACTGAACATTGTTAATATGGCCAGGAGGGCAAATAGACTAACTGCTTTAATCACTAGTGCAGAAGCATATTTCAGCTAATTTATTTTTAAGAGCAGTGATGCAATTGGAAGTTGGCCCGGTTCTGAGTTGAGTGATATTCTTTCATATTTGGAAGGTGTCTATCTAGCCTAATAAATTCTAATAACTCTCTAAGCATAAAGGAAAATAGATTACTAGGGAATAAAAAAAGGTCATTGCTATAATAATAATAAAAAAATAACCAAGTACTTAGAGCTGTAGGAGTTCTGGTAATGCAAAGTGGAAACTGAAAAGAGTTGCTGCTGAAACTAAAAGCAGAATGTTTTGAAGAATTGTGGGCAGTCAATTCTAGTATGCTTTTTGTGTAATAAATATTTGGCTCTTGTATCATCTCACCAACAAACACCCATCCTTTGTAATTAAAGGAGGAAAAAAGAACAACAGTTCTTCTAAGTCGTTCCGCTATATGGCTGTCACTTCCCATCATATCTTATGACTACTTTTTTTACAGATACTACCTAGTTTTCTTCTCGGTTACTTTCAGAAGATAAGTCATAGCATTAACCACTAAGTTTTATTGCTAGGGACAGCCAGTAGATGTATGCCCATTTTAAGAAACGGAACTTTTTTTTGCCAGCCTTGGGGTATCCTGAGAGAGTGTATGAGTTAAAGTAGTTCAAATATTCTTTATCCTGAAAAATTATATGCCTAATTGGAAATATCCTAATAATTCCAGTGATTTTACAGGTTATTATTTTTCTAAAGTGCTAGGTATTTAAATTTTAATATTTTTAGGTTTATTATTTATAGTTCTGAGGATTTAATTTTCAAAGTGCAGTAATGTAAGAGTTATCCCGGGACGTACTAAAATGAGTCTCTTAAAAACGCAAGTGAGGAAAGGAAAAGCGTATCCTTTAGTGACTCACTTCTTTTACACCTCTTAAATCCTCCGTTGTGGAATTTGGAAAATAATCTCAGTGGAGCTGCCACTGCATCCTATCTAATGGCAAGGTTTGTTGTCTGGTTTATAACCAAAACACAGGCTGTTCCTGATGTCTTAATCACTGGTGACCAAGGAGAAAGGCACTACATGATAGTTACTTTATCACATGTTTGGAAGAAGGCGTTGCTTGCAGGTTCTTGTCCAGTATCACTGCACGAGGCTTGCTGAGCATCTCAGGTAGATGCACTGAATATGAAACAGGTCTGACAAATTGTGTATAATAAGCATAATGTTGTCGTCCAGTTCAATCTTTCTTGCTGTCAGAAGGATCAGTGTGAGCAGGCTAATACAGGTGTCAGTTATTCACACTGGAGGATGATAAAATATTGACGCATAAATACCATTAAGTTTTAGCAATTTTCTGTCCACCTGCTTTGAACAGTAATTCCCTGCATTACCTTTCTCTGACCCTTAAAGAGACAGCTGGTTATTTTAATGAGTTGATGATCTCATTAAAATTTACTGCGGTTTTTTTTTCCTTTTTCTTCCTTAGATTCAGCTTTCCAAAATTGGACCACCTTTTATCATCAAGAGCCAACCTGTTTCTAAACCAGAACCTCGAGTTTCCCCAAGTACATCAGTCAGCAGTGGGAGAAACACTGGGGCTAGAACTCTGGCAGATATCAAAGCAAGAGCTCAGCAAGCAAGAGCCCAAAGAGAAGCTGCAGCTGCAGCAGCCGTGGCAGCAGCTGCCAGCATAGTCTCTGGTGCAATGGGGACCCCATGCGAAGGTGGAAAGACAAGAACGCTGGCACACATCAAGGAGCAAACAAAGGCCAAGCTATTTGCAAAGCATCAAGCCAGAGCTCATTTACTCCAGACTAATAAAGAATCAAAGTCACAGTTCAGCTCAAAGGAAAGTAGTACCTCATCTCTGGAGATACCAACGACTACTGACACAAAGATTGAAGTTTCTACTGGTGTCATTATAGTTAATCCTAACTGCAGGTCCCCTAGCAACAAGTCTTCTCATCACCGTGAGACCACCACTTTATTGCAGCAGTCCCTTAACACAGCTACATTACCAGAAACTGCTACTGAGATATCTGTGCACAGTTCTGATGAAAATATACCTGTGCCACAATTGTGTGAGAAAATTATTTCATCTACCTCTGCTGAAAGTAACAGTGTGCCAGTGCTTTATAATAAAAGTTCAGTCTCTGTGTGTGTTTGCAGCACTGCTATGTCTGGAGCAATTAAAGAACTTTCTTTTGCAAGTTCTGTTGATAAATCCTCTGTGTTAATGTCTGTTGACAGCGCAAACACAGCAATTTCAGCCTGTAATATAAATATGATGAAAACCATCCAAGGGGCTGATACTCCTTGCATAGCTGTTGGACCAAAATGTATTGATAACAGTAATGTACCGGTCTCCATAGACAACACAGTCTTATCAAACGCCATCGATGACAAAAGGTTGCCAGTACCCAGTAGCAATGTGAATAACGCAGTCTCCGGTCATTATGCCACTGTGCCAGCTTCATCTATTGCAAGTAACTTGCCAAATCATCTCTCTGGTAGTTCTGTACTGATTCCCCCAGTGGGGACTACCAACAGATTTCCCTCTGATAAGATAGCCATAACCGGGTGTAGCGAGCAGAGCACTGTCTCCATCCACACTACCGTCAGGTCAGCTTTAAGTTGCAGTGAGGCCCTTCCAGCAGCAGATTCTGTTGCAAGGCCACCCATTTCAATGTTTACTGGTAACATGGTGACACTAAGCTCTTACGATAATGCCACTAAAGTGAATGCTGATCTCTTAGAAAAAAGCTCTGGAGCACGAAGCCGCATGGATCTCTCTGGTAAATCTCATCCACTGAGCTTTGCACAAACTGCCATGAATAGGTCTATACCTTGTAAAGTCATTGTCGACCACACTACGAACCAGAATTCCAGTCTGTTGCTTTCTTCCTCTATTGAAAGTGCAGAGAACAGCATTGACCTGCAGAGCAGACCTGTAAGGACAGAAGCTGCCTTACAAAGTATAGCCTGTCCTCAAGTGTCTGTCATAAGCAGGCCCGAAGTGGTTGCTAGTGAAAACCTTGAGCACAGTTCCAGCTTTATTGCCATTACAGCAAAGCAAGACAGCAAAAACTTGCAGGCAGGGTGTTCAAGTCTACGAGAAGTGCCTCTTGCTCCTCACGATAAATTAATTGAGGTGGTTACTACCAGCCAAGGCTTTGCTGAGCAACTAAGAGGTCCTTCAGCACTGAAAAATGAAGCCAGTGCTGCCTGTGCCAATCAGTACAACACTAACAATAGAATTTGTTGGCGTGATGAGGAGGCAATGAACACAGACCAGCCAGTGGTCAGCCATCTTACCTCTGCTAAGCATAAGGAATATGCAGAGCAAAACTGCTTGAAAAATGTCAAAAGCGAACCTTCCAGTTATACACAAATGTCAGAGCAGCAATCCAGGAGTCTTTTGACAAGCATTGCTGTTCCTGTTAAATCGGAAACTAATGAGTCTGACAAGTGCTTCAGGATGGACACGGAGGATTTTACTGAAATGCCTGCGCAGACTGCAGAAATAGCCACAAGTGTGCAGCCACCACAGACCTCCAAGACATCCATTGCCGACTCCATGGAGGACTCCCTGTCCCTCACAACAGAAACCCTAAAGAGAGTTACCAGTGCCGGGGGCTCTAGCTGTCGCTTGTCGTCAGTGGAGGCCAACAATCCCTTAGTGACACAGTTACTGCAAGGCAATCTGCCTTTAGAAAAAGTGCTGCCGCAGCCCAGATCAGGAGCCAAACTTGAAATTAACAGGCTTCCCTTGCCTTTGCAAACTACCTCAGTATGTAAAACAGTAGTGGCCGAGAGAAATATTGTTGAACATGCTTCCAACTCTAATCCAGATGGTAAAGGATTTACGGCAGGCAGCATAGCCCCGCTACAAATCAGAAAGCGTGAAAACCATCCGAAAAAGAGGATGGCCAGGACTATAGGGGAACATGCTCAAATTAAATGTGAGCCTGGGAAGGTGTCAATGGACACAGATGTTAAAGTGGCTCCTTGTGTAATTAGTTCCAGCATGAATCAGCTAGGGCACGGACAGCCATTTAAGCAGGAGTGGCTTAACAAACACACCATTCAGAGCCGGATCGCTCACAGCCCAGAGATCAAGCAGCAGAAGAGACCGTTGCCTTCATGCAGTTTCCAGCAGAGCTTGTTTCACATTGATAAAAATGGCAGCTTTCATGCAGAAGCCAGTACCTCACACAGACAGCATTTTTACCAAATGTCCATGGCTGCAAGAGGCCCCATTCCTACGGCAGCTTTGTTGCAAACTACTTCAAAAGGCCCACCTGGCTGCAACGCATTTGCTTTTAGCAGACACATGGAACAGAAGGGTTTGGGAGACGTGAATATTTCTACAGCAGCTCACCAGCTGAGGCTAGGAAGTGTGTTTTCCCCTAATATTCAAATTAAGGAAGGTGATGACATTGCCAGTGCCTCTCAAACTCTGCAGAGTAAAACATTAGTGCATCCCCCTGCTCCCCCTCCGCCCCTCCCACGTCCTCCCCCTCCTCACCCAAATGCAGAAGTCCCCGCTGATCAAAAACAACCAACAGTTACTATGGAAACCACTAAAAGACTTAGTTGGCCTCAGCCAGCCAGCATCTGTAGCAATATAAAATCTGAACCTATTTCTTTTGAGGAAGGTTTAAGCAGCAGCTGCGAACTGGGCATGAAACAAGCTTCCTATGATCAGAACGAAGTGAAAGAACAGTTAAAAGCGTTTGCATTAAAAAATGCAGATTTCTCTTCCTATTTACTTTCTGAGCCACAGAAGCCTTTTACCCAACTTGCTGCTCAGAAAATACAGACGCAGCACCCACAGCAGCAGCAGCAGCAACAGCAGCAGCTCTGTGGAAATTATCCAACAATACACTTTGGTAGCACAAGTTTCAAAAGGGCAGCATCTGCAATTGAGAAATCGATTGGGATTTTAGGAAGTGGTTCAAACACTGCCACAGGCCTGTCTAACCAGAACGCGCAGATCCCGGTTCAGAAATTTGCTGACAGCAGCAACGCCGATGAGCTGGAACTGAAGTGCTCCTGCAGGCTGAAAGCCATGATCGTGTGCAAAGGCTGCGGAGCCTTCTGTCATGATGACTGCATAGGGCCTTCCAAACTGTGTGTAGCTTGTCTGGTGGTGCGGTAGGAGCTGAGTCAAAGATGCAGTATCCCTTATCACCGTGGGAGAGCAGGACAAAGGAACAGAGAAAGTGGAACAGTTTAGGCCACTAATGGTTTGCAATTAGTGGATTGATTTTCCTTTTTAACTTTTTTTTTTTTTCTTCTACATGGTGCTTTCAGAACTTAGTTATTCTGCCTGAGTGCCATTTTCTGGGAAGAAGAGGAAACCTGTAGAAGTAGTTTAAAAAAAAAGATAGCCTTGTTACTGAAGCATCTATGAGCTCTATTGCTGTGCTAGAAAAAAAAAAAAGAAAAATGCATTAATGCATGTCATTCATAGCTTCTATTTATTTGCACAAAGTGCAGCACATTTTTTCTCCACTGTTTGATAGTTGATACGAGCTGCAGGTTAAAGATCAGTGGAAGAATAGTACTGTAAGAAGTGGAGTAACTATGCAGAATGAATAACACACTGAATAGCGACTGGTGTGAGTGGGGTAGTGGCAAGGTGCGGGATGCCGACCATCGTAGCTTCTGAATCAGCTTGCAGTCTTTCTGCTGACAAGATTGTTTTCTTCAATTGACTTTCACTATCTAGGGCAAAAATACAGTCACTTCACCTAATAAAAGAAATGTAAAAGAGGAATTTAGATGGTTAGAGAAGTTTCCTTATGTGCCTGCCGGGGACTGTGGAACTCAAATCTTGCTCATCGTCTCTTCTTTGTGGATTCCTTGAGAAAGATTTGTATATATGATGAGTTAGCAGGACCAACACTGGAAACACATTGGCTTCAGTACAGTCTGGAGAAAGTAACTTCTCTGCTGGGGATTAGAAACCTCTTTTCTCTTCTTGTTTTTCACTCAAATGGTCTTTATTTGTATTTGTCTCTCTAATCTGTCCACTAGGTTTGTCAGTCCCAAACATATATAAAAATATGGTCAGACATAGGTCATTGGTTCTCTAGGCTGTAGCCTTTCTGTGGCCTAAAAATGATGCATTCTTCTGATGAATGAATAAGGAAAGATTTTAATTGCATATTGGTTGAATGTTGGTTCATAATTTCTTTTTCCTCTTATGTGAGTTACTCTGTTTAAATAACATCTGAAAGTTTTGCCATTTAAAGTAATTCTTAGAAGTACTTAAAACACTGACTTTTTTTTTTCTCAAAGAAAGTCAGACCCCTTTTAGAAATTTGGAAGCAAAATGTATTTTTAAAAGGGATACTGCATCTTTTAAGTAACCTTCTGTAGTTATCCAGTACTGTATTTACATTCAGGACTATAGCTGCATTCCAGATGTGCTAGCCACCATAACAGCAGAAAAGAAAAACAGTGATTTTGGGGTCCTATTCACCTAAAAGGAAAATATTATAAAGGGGTAAAGCACATGCAGTTGCTGGGGAGATGAAAATACCTTGGGTTTTTTACTCCCACTTCAAGAACACAACATGTGGAGTTCAAGTCATCCATCTGCCAATATGGGGTTGGCCTAATGTCAGTATCAAGAGAAACTTTTTTTTCATCACAGTAGAACCTCACTAATCCAAAGACCGTACAGCCTGCTCAAGAAAACTGAGTTTTCTCGCACACTTTTAAGAGAGCAGTGTAGTAAGAATGTGTGAGATGTGATACTGGTTGTTTTCATCGTGCAGTGAAACTGTTGCATTCTGAAGTACTAATGTGAATGATAGAGCTACATTTAGGAAGTGAAAGGTATGCTATACTTTAGAGCGTACTTTTTTATCTGATCTTTTTTGTGTACTTTTCATCAGCTGTAACTGGTCTCCCTGACTCAGGGGCATATTAGTGAGGTTCTGCTGAGTGAAGGAACCATATTTATTTTCTTGTGGGACCATTTTCACAAACATGATAAATGCCGTTTGTTGTCTTAAAAGTGAGCTGGAATATCTACAGCATACATTCCTGTCATAGGAAGCTCTATGGTGCACCTTGATGTTCTCTTTTATTGTAATTAGCAACATATCAATATTATTTTGACACTGTGTGGTACAAAGGCCATTTGTAATAACTAACAAATTTGTTGCTGATACAATAATACATTTTTTTTTCTATACAAAAGTGCTCCTTAATATGACATGTGAACTAATGAACGGCTTCTCAGCACTTTCAGGTCTTCTGGTAGGAAAATAAGCCAGCCAAGCAAAAACCTAGAAGTAACCAAGAGAAAATTAGCATCCACTGCTATGCCCACTGCTGGCAAAACAGCAACTGGGTAATACTCATGAGTAAGCATGAGTTTAGTCAGTTAATGTATATCAGATTCATAGTTGAGGAGCCTTTGTATTGGAATTGTATTGCGTTGTATTTATACTTGGTAGAGCTAGGATATTCTATTTAAAAAAAGAAAAAAAGAAAAAGAGAGCAACCAGTCTTAGACTTCTGTTTACCTATGTTTATATAAGCCTGCTGGGAATCCTTATTTCTAGCTCAAGTTTTCCTGTCCACAGCACATAAGTCAATATTTGTTTGTACTTGCATCTGGAAATAGTTCTTGTATTGACTGAGATAATACAGAAATAAATTCCGGCCACAACATAGTTTTCCTTTGTTTGAGGGGTAAGAGTGTGACTAACGTGGTAGGGTCACTCATTTATGTCATATTGTCATTTTTGTATCAGGATTGCAACTTGCATGTGTGAGGTCATGATAAAATGTATTTAAAATGGTATTAGACTGGATGGTGCTATGTTACATTACACGACTGACCAAACTCTTCCATAGTGCAGCTCCACTCCTTTCATTTTTGAGTCATTGGAGTTGCACAAGGAATAAATTTCAGCAATTAGTTAGCAACAGTGGTGAAGTGTTGTTACGGATTAGGTTTAGGGTATGAAAATACTCAAAAGCAACCGCGGTGATGTGAGAGCCTGAATGAATCCAAGTGTGACTGAAAACCTTACATGGATTTTGGTGTCACACAAATGCCTAGGGGAGAGTGACCCTAGGCCTTTGGTAAGAACCCAGTCACATTTAGACATTAATTTTGAATTACTCCTTTTTGTTGTTGTTGTTTGATTGTTCAGGTTTCAGGCTCAGTGTCATCGTGTTTTCTAATGACCATGCCCTTTGCACCGTGGGTTGTTAATAGTTTATGCACTGAAAAGTGGTGAAAGAATTACTTAAGAACACACTGCTCTGTGTTTGTGTGTACGTACGTATGTGTCCCAGTGTCCAGCATGTATAATTTACTTTTTTTTTTTTTTTTTTTTTTTTTTTTTTTTTTTTTTTTTTTAATCTCCAAAATTGTTCCCCTACTCCTACTCCTGGAGCAGCACTTTTGGGTGAGAGGGAGAAACCCTTATTTCTTTCCTCCCTCTGTATTGTTTTAATTGCATACCTGTGAGATATGCAGATAACGTTAGGGCATTTGCAGTGAGTGTGTTTGTGTGTTTCTGTTCTGAAATAATTTTCCAAGCAGAAACTCCCTTTGAAATAATGTTAAAAAAATAATTAAGAAATGGTGAACTGGATGCTCCCTGTTTGCATTTTATTTATCTGCTGAGATCTAGTACACAAAATAGCATTTAGAAGACAAAAATAAAGGTTGAGCCATAAAGCGAAAGGTATATTCTCTGTACTATAGACTTTCTTCTTGAGGGTGGTGCATGTTGTCAGGGTAAGCTACAGAACGTGCAGATGGTTTTTCAGGGCCCTGCAATTCCTTGCACAGTTTTTAAGCTGGTGCATATGGTGCTTTATAATGCAATTTCTGAAGTAAAATTACCTTATGCTGCACCCCCTTCCCCTTATGAACACACGCACAATTTCAGAATCGTTATTGTAGCCTCTGGTTTAGCAGTTTCTCCAAGGTGTGGTGAAGTACCAGGATAAACACTCGAGCTGAGCTGAGAAGTGTCACCAGAAGGGATCATTTTAGCTGACGCACATGAAGGGCCCTGCTCTGAACACTGAATGACTTCTGCAGTCTCCTGGCAGCAGCGCAGTGGCTCGTCTTCCATGGCTCTGCGGAACACTGAGGGGGAAGCAGCAAAATACTCAGTGGCTTTATCATGGACCTGTGTAGCTAAATGTTTCTGAATCTATGAAATCCTGTTGTCTTCGATCATCACGCTTTGTCACTGTAAAACCAATGAAAAGAAAAAAAAGCATTTTTTAGTCTAATTTAAGGAGCTGCTTCTTTTATAGCACATATTTCGCTTTGTACTATATTTGATAGTTAAAGAATAATTTAGTCCGTAGAATAACTTTGTTGTATTTGTACTGTTCATGAATGTTACAAGAAAAGTGCTTTACTTTGTTGCCATAATTCTCTTGTACTGCTGTAAAATATTTTTTCTGCTTTATGGAAACTTAACTCGATTCACATTTTCAGTACAGGGTTTTTTGTGTGTATGTTTCAGGTTTTTTTGTCAGTATTCTGAATGTTTACATCTGTTCAACATTAGCCATTCTATGCCTTTATAGGGCAGTATTACTCCTGCAGTGTAACAGCAATGTGAAATCCACTCATACCTAACATGCATGAGAAATACAGATTTATTGGGGAGATTCCTAACGTGCATAGATACTTTTTCTATCCGCATTCAGTGAAGTAAATACCCTCCTTCAGTCCTCTACCAAAGAAAATGTTATTCCCACAGGACAAGCTTGGAAAGTGGTTCTCTGAATTTTCAGAAGGGGGTGTAGTTGGTTTCAGCAAGATTGCTACAGTTTAATGCTGTTATGCTTTGCTTTGTTACCCCACCAGATGTGACAGGGTGCAACAAGCATTTTAGCAATTTTTTATGTTTCAAGACAGTGTTGTTTTGTTTAGAATTCAGGGATCATGCTTTCTTTAATGGTGCTGTTTGTTTTATTTTTTTTTTTAAGAAAACAACCTTTTGTTGCCTACAGAAATGACCATTCAGAAAACCATAAATTAAATAAAATAATTTGTCTTCATAACTTTTCTCCCTTTCCTTTTCCCCTTCCCTGTCCTTAAAAATAACAACTTGGGCTTCAATATTAAAATATTCTGGAAAAAAAATAAAGATATAAAACAATATTTGTCATTTGTATATTTATTTTTTGTTCAGTGCCTTAGGCAGGAGATCCTCCTTGTGCATGTCTGTTGTATGTACAGATTGATGAACTAGAAATGTGAGAGAGAAATCAGCCCTTTGTAAAGGATTTTTCAGTTACAATGATGTAAGGCACAGTTTGAATGACTTCTGATGTAATTCAAGTATGAATCAACTTATACCAGTAAAATAAAACTAGGTGTTGTATACTAAGTTGTTTAAGTAGAACAGTTTGTGGATGAAAGTGATTATATTACTTTGGGTAGTTTATGCTGGCTGTATTTTGGTGCTTTCGTCCAGAACATTCTTAACAACAGCAACCATCCCAGCTTGCACATCCCTGATTCCCCATTCCCACAGCAGAAGAAATTAAATGCCCATGGTGCATGAAAGGCAACCAGTCCAGATTATATTCTTCAAAGCCATTATTTCTTCAGGCCTAGAAGGCCTTCCTGAAATAGAAATTTAGTAGCCATTATATTAAAATGTAAAAAACCACAGCATTTTCATGCTGTTAATCTGCAAAGAGAGCTTTGAGTACTGATGGGGAGGGTGCAAAATGTTGCAGGATGAACAACAATCAGCTTTTTCACATGCTTGCTCAGAAATATCAGAACTAAACACCATCTTTTGTCCAGCCTCCTGTCATTATTATTTCAGATGTGATACCATCTGAGGGTCTTGTTAGCAGCAGATGACAGCCCTGTCTGCCAAAATCTGTCCAAATACAAAAAGAAGGCAATATCAAACTCTGCAATTTATAATTCAGTGACTTTTTTTTCATAACCAATACCCACCTAAGCAAACCCCTTCAATATCTACTGTCATGTAGATAATTTAACTTAGTTTGTTCTGGTTCGAATTTTTTTTTTTTTTTTTTTTTTTTTTTTTTTTTTTTTTTTTTTTTTTTGCATAGGCCTGCGCTAAAGTAGGGACCAGCTCTGTTTCTGGCAGTAACAGCTTTTAAAAAATTTACTTTATTATTCATTTAAGCAATGTAATGTAAATAATTTTGTTAAAGCTGTACTAGCTACGTACTAACTTTAGTCCTTTCCCTAATTTTAAACCTCTAAAATAATTTTGTGCACTTGATTCCCTCTTACAAGATAAGCGTTCGTTTTTTCTGAGGGCTTTGCTAAGGACCTCGTACGTGTTGCATAGTGCAGCCTTGTGATTGCTTTTCTGTCGGTGTGCCCGGGCGAGCGCAGCCCTACCCTGCCGGTTCACCAGCAGATGGCATCAGGAGAAAACAGGCTGCCGTGCATCCCCGTCCCCTGGCAAGAGCGCACAGCACGGAGAAAGCCTGCCGTGGATGCAGGGGGCTTCTGACTTCGTCTTCTTTCGTGCAGAGCTTTAGTTGTAGTGAAAACAAGGCTTCCTTCCCCCTCCCCAGTCCTGGAACTTGGCTTTCAGTAGAAGTGTTGCCCTGAAGCTCACATCATCCTTTCCTGCTCTTGGCGCTGTCTGAGTCGTGCATTCTGGAACTGAAGTACTGATACACTGGAAAAAAATTGTTCCCCAGGCCAGAGCCAGAGCTTTTTTTTTTCCCCACCCCGCAGTTTCCTTTGTCACTCGTGGATGAGGAGTGGCAGAACAAAGCTCTTTGTATTGAGGTGCTCCACAGACTATAATATGAAGGTATTACCACACTCTGGTGTGCAGAGGTTGTGCTGTTGTCAAGCCTGGCCTTTGCTGGATGGCAGGACTTGCAGTGGAACGTGCAGGTCATAGAATAGTTTAGGTTAGAAGGAATCTTAAAGACCATCTCACTTGATCTCCCCTGCCATGGGCAGGAACACCTTCCACTAGACCAAGTTGCTCAAAGCCCCAACAGCCTGACCTTGAAAACTTGCAGGAACAGGGCATCCACAGCTTTTCTGGGCAATCTGTTCCAGTATCCCACCACCTCCACAGCAGATAATTTCTTTTTATTATCTAATCTAAACCTACCTAAATCAAATCTAAACATATTCAGTTAAAATACCTTGGAGCACCACCGCCTTGGAGACAGCTTTCCATGGTAAGGAAGGTAGACAGTCTCCTGTTACCTGCTGGTAACTGCTTGTGGAGGCAGAGGACATTATTTGTACAGCTGGGTTTTTACAGAAACTGAGCTAGACATAGAAACAAAGCCACATTCATTGAGATAATTCAGGAACCTGGACACTGGCACTCTGCAAATACACAGGAGGCACTGATAAGGGAAGTTTGTATCTCAGTAAATTGTCAGGCACTTGCTTTTAAGTATTGAAGATTCATGCTTGGAGCTTGGGAGATGCCTCTTGATTCACCATCAGTGATAGCAACAGTTGTTTCACATAGTCATGGAGGGAAAATATCTGGATTGTACTTTTTGGAAGCTGATGACACTGGATAAATGTGAGTCTCTAAGTACAGGTCACCTTCTGTTCTGTGTGTTTGGTCCTGATCTTGCAGAGCTTAGTTCATCCATCAGCTTTATCTCCGTGTCTTTCCAACAAAAACTGAGAGCTTTCTTTAAATATCTCTGGCATCCTCATGCATCTGCCAGCAGGGCAGAGAATAGTTCAATATCCCAAAATAAATGACTTTTGATACCAATATAAAGGGGGAGATGTGAGGGTTTTTTAAAATATTGGTCCTTGCTGTAGTCTTATTTGCTTCTGAATCCCAACTGCTCAGATCTATTCAGCAGATCACTTTTTCATTCCCCTTGATTGAGAATTCTCAGCCCAACATCTGTTGTGCAGAATCTTTGCTAATGCTGTATGCATTTCTGGCATTTAAAGAAGCAAATCTGGACAATTGTGGAGAGACTTGTACACAATGCCTCGATCTTCACTCATTCACCTCTGAATTGTGCAGAATAAGATGCAGTCTTTGGGGAAAATAATAGAACTAGCTGTGGAAATGCAGTAACACATGTTCCTCAACTTCCTTTAGATCATGCAGTGGAAAAGTCCCTGCCTGAGTTTTTTTAATGAGGGTGAGCAGGAGCTGACCTAGAGGCATCAGAACAGACCATAGTCCCAAGTTGCATCTAGAAGTGAGCATTTACAGTTCAGCAGGCCCAAAGTGTCCTCAGAATATTAGGAAAACAGAAACAAAGATAAGATCATAGACTTCTTAAGGTTGGAAAGGATCTAAGACCATCCAGTCCAACTCAGTGTCAGCCAAGTTTATCACAGGAAAAAAGCATGGATAAGAAGATAGCTTGAGACTAGAGAAAAAGAATCCTAGTTGCATTTTTGGAGCAAGTGATCCTGCCAATTGTTTTAATTTTTCAGTATCTGTAGAATTGCAAGCATTAAGAATGTCTTTTGTAGCTCTGAATTCAGAGATAAATTGAAATATTTAAGGAAAAAACAGGTCCACAGCTAGCTGATAGGATAAAATTACAAAAATTCGTGGCTCATTTCTTTAAAACTATGTTTGAAGGTATTTTTCTGGTTATAAGATTTAAGTTACTGTATGGTCAGCATTTTTCATAATAATGATCTTTGTTTTGATTTCCTAAAATAGGAATTTCAGAACATTAGTTTCCTGGTTATAAAATTACTTGCTTGCACTGCCATACAAGTCTTAATTATGTTCTTCACTGTCTAGAACAGCTCAAAAAGTAATCTAGAAATACATTCAGTGTCACCTATTTCAGATAAGTACGTCACGTTGCCTAGAATGAATTAATCTAAGTTTGAGGGGAAATCTGCATTTGTCTTTTCAGTTGCTTCAAAATCAAGTGAAAGGGCAGTGAAGGTAGCCATGGGATTCAAGGGAATTTGAATAGTGTTACTATTTGGGGAATTGGGATTTGGGGAAGGTACCTTCTCCATTCTGCGTCTTCTAAATTTTTTGAGAAATAATGTCAAGACCTTTATGAAGTATGTAGGTGACAGCAAAGAGGAATTATATGTACAGTGGTGCCAGTGGTACTTGAATACTTAATAAAAAAAGGATTTAGGGAAACCTCGGCAGAAAATGAAATAACTCTTGTGAGGAATAGAAAGAAATACATGTGAGGTGTCAGTCACAAGGGGTTCTTCTCTCTGGCATCTGGTGACTGTGACATGGTTACAAAAATAAAAAGATTAAGGACAACTGGAGCAGAGCAAAGCATTAGAAAAGTGGGCTATGAAGGACATTTAAATCAGGATTAAGTATTACAGAATTTCTTCTGCTGCAAAAAGAAGGCTGATTTTATTCACATAATTTACAACCTAAAAAATAGGATTGTCAGAAACTGAAGGCTGACTTTTCTCTGGTGCTCCTCAGTAGTCTCACACTGCTGAGGGCAGTGCTGGTGGTGGTGGTGAGGGTCTGCTTCACCCACCCTGCACAGCCTTCACTCATGGACACAGTTTGTTTCAGTGCTTCACTGTTTTTACAATTAGAGGGCTTATCCTTATGTTTAACCCAGATTTTCCTTGCTGCTGTTTAAGCCCATTCAGTCTTATCTACTCTTCACAGGCATGGAAAATAACTTCTTCCTATACTCTTTCCAGCAGTCTATTGATATCTAGGCTGTTCATTTTTCTCTCTTGGTTTTCCATTGTTTAATCTAAATAATCCTGATAATCAGCCTTTCTTGATAGGTCATGTTTTCTAAACTCCTGTTATTTTCATTGATCTTCCGTGGACTCCCTCCAGCTAGTTCAGATCCTTTCTGTTTTCAGATCCCAAGAGTGAATGCATTATCTCAGTTTGAGGCCGAGCAGGAAGGTGGGACTGGTCTGCTTGCCCTAGAAGCTAAAATTGTACCCTGTGTCCCAGATCAGTGTTTGGTTTGTAATGACCTGTTTGACTTGGGTTCAGTTTGGGCCCAGTACCCCCCTGCATGCTTTTCAGTAAAGTTGCTTTTAGCGTCTTCTTCCTCATATTGTATTGGAAGAATTATTTCCGAGTATAGAATATCCTGTTTATCGGTACTTAGTGATATCATAAGCTTTTAAACCATAACTTAAACTTGTCCAAATCATTTTAAAATCCAGTCCTATGTCTCAAGAAGCTTTCAGTATTTCCCAGGTAGGTATCATCTGTAAATTCCGAAAAGGAGGACCATGCTATCACAGGATAACTCCTGTTGAAGGGCCCTCAGTAAGTCATCAAGCCTAGTCTTCTGCTCAGAACTTAGTGTCTCATCACTCATCTCATTGACAAAAATGCTGCAATGAACTGGAGCCACGCCAGAACTGACCTGCTGCAGTTGCTGCTATGACTGTGTAAGAGTGGTCTTCCTCCCATTTTTGACTAATTGGTTTACAGTGTTGCCTAGACCTTATTTTTCCGGTTAACTTATGAAAATGTCATGGAAATAATGCTAAAATGTTTACTGAAATTTAAATGTGCGATCTACTGCTCTTCAGTCCACAGAGCCTGTTAATCTGTCAGGAAGGGAGACTAGACTGGGTTGGCTCAGCATCTTCTTGACCGTGTTGTCTGTAGCTGGTTTATTTTTATCTCTGAGGGTGTGTATAAACCATTGAGTTGTGCTAACACTCCTCTAGAAAATGAAATGAAGCTGATGATACTAACCACCTGTCACTCCTGTTTTCTTGAAATCTAGGTGGATATTATGTTGATCTTTCCCCAGTTTTTCCTGCATCACCTGATTTCACAGGTTCTGGAAGATAAGTCCTGGTGGCCCTGTGGCAGAATCATCCCCACATCAAGTGCTGCCCAATGACAATCCTGATGCTCACATCAGTATAAAACATATAGCTCATAGATATTCTCTCTAACTTATTTAAGACTGAGATTGGTGCCAATTATGTTAATTATCTGATCATAATCAATATATTTAGGTATGGTTGTCCCATTTCTTTAGGTAGCTGACCAGCTGGCACTCTGCTGTTCCTCTTAACTGCTGATGTCTATCAAGAGTGCCTTTTTTGTTGTTGTTTTTAATGTCCATTGCTGATCAAACATAATTTTTTGTTTGGCGTTTCTGATTTCACTATTACAGGCTAGTACTATAGTTTATCACTTTTTGTGTACTACTTTTCCTCAAGGAAAGAAGTGCTCCAGAAAAGGAAATGTTCTTAGGAGTTGTCCTCTGGGTATCACTTATCACATTTCTGCAGTAAAAATTGACTTGCTTCTTCAAAACCTTGTTTGAACTGAAAAAGAAACACCAAAAAACTTAGTGACAATCCAAACCCATCAAGTAATTTTAATCTAAATATTAAAATGCCTCCCAGCCATGACTGAAAAATTCTAAAATTTAAAAGGTAAAATCGATTTCAAGGTCTTTAAGCTCAATAATGTACAATACACAAGAGAGGAACTATGATGTTCAGATCATAAAGACAAACTATGAAGAAAATAGTACCTTGACACAGCATGTTTTTATCAAGCTAAATCTAGTCCTGAAACAAAGAAGGATCCATACTGAATATCAGAAAATGAGCTGTAATACTAACTACAGAAAAATGATAAAGAAATAGGGAGCATAATGTCTGCTCATGCATAAAACATGAAGAGCCTAAGGGATTAAATCCCTTTTATACACCACACAAAAAAAATTTCATAGGACTAACTCACCTGTCATAAACACTAAATTAGAATTAGCTGTGCTTCCTCACTGTCTTATACATTTTGCAGAATTCACTAATTTTTGGCTGGTTTTCTGTGGCTATACAGCTGGTAATTATTTGCTCCAGTGTTAGGAAGTGTAAATGGGTACCAGTTCACTATTACAGTATTCTAAATCAACTTAATGTTCATTTTATCTGTGAATAGATCTCTGTCACTTGTCAAGAAGAAGGACTCTATTTCCTCTAATGTTAATATATGGTCTGGGGCCTCCTCATGCAAAAGTATTACATGTACATGAAGTAAAGACTGGTTCAAAGCACGCACACAGAAAATAAAGAAAACCACTGGCATTATTTATGTTTTGATCCTTTTTTCCTTAGGATAGACTGAGATTTGTTTGGAACTGGAATGCATATGCAGAAGGGCCCCAAATTTGAACATTCAACCAACCAAAGTGCAGCAAAACCCTGAGAGCAGCTGCCACTATCAGCCCTCTGCAGTGATGCCCCCTCTGTCACTTCACCAAGAGGGAGCTGTTGCGGAAAACAAATAAATTCTCTATCCTTCAACCAAGCAGGAGAGGCCCCAGCTTTGGCAGATGCAGGAGTGTGAAAAAAAATAAATGCTAATCAGACATTTAGAAAGGTAAACATTCCTTGTTTGTGCCTCAAAAATAATCTTTCTTCTGCTTGATGCAAAATGTTATTAAAGAGTATGGGGTTCATACACACAGAATTTCTCCTATCTAAAACTGATGGCATAGAGAAGTAGGTTTACTATTGCTTAAATAATAGGGTTTTATTGAAAAAGTACTTGGTATTACACAATAACCTTTCCTTATATTTCAAAATTATTACTCTTCACTTGTCTGTCTACTTGTGCTCTAAAACTTATTAATGTACTTTATACTCATCCTCCAACTAAGAGTTGCATGAATTCACCACATTCACTGTGGAGCAACAGGGAATGAAGCAGATTTATGCAGCACAATAGTGCTACATAAAGTGTCCCAATAAGTCCCAAGCTACAATGAAGTGTCCCAAAGTATGTGGGTGGGGTCATCATGATTGCTTCTTAATTACACATGCATTTGTGTGTGTGACCCATGTAAGTTTGATTGTAGTTACAGAGTATATCTGCCAAAGACTTTTTCTGCTGAAATTATTGTCCTGGTAGGCAGGAGGACCTTGCCCTTCAGTCAGTGTGGACAGCAGGCCATACTAACTAAATTAGTGACCTCTGGGAATGTTTGTACCTGTGTCTGGAAATGTTTGTGAGCTCCAAGGCTAACTGGCAGAGCCAGCACTGGGGCTTTCCTGGAATGGTGCTTCTTGGCCTAGGCCAGCACCTCAGCAGAAGTTGTTCCTATCTAGTTGTTCCTAGTGTATTAATCAGCGTGACTGTGTTTAATTGCTGAAAAAAGTCCTGGACACTTCTAAATTTACAGTCACAGGAGAAGCCAAGACACTACTCAAGACGTACAGGGTTTATTTCCTGTACATGAGTTACTTAGCTCACGTGTGAAGGCACAAGCAGACAAGGAGTCTGAGATGTATCGCTGTTACAGGCATACCTCAGTCATCAGGGAATGTGGGCATATCAGAATTACTGCATGTGCACTAGAGACACAATTTTAGCTTGAAAACTTTGGACAGTAATATGGCAACCCTAAGAGTGGGGCTGAGTCTGCACAAAGAATTGCTTTAACTTTCGATCTTCCTTCTATTGTTTGCTGCTGTGCTTTGCTGAAAAGCTGTTAAGTGTAAGATTAACACAGTTGCAGATTGTAGTCATGATCTCATTGTTGTGTTTTTCAGTTTTCTCTCATTCAGCAGCTTAACAAGCTTATGTTCTCAAGAGGAAAATACAGATGTAGCTCACTTATACTGTTGGGCTCAGCATTACACATTTATCACCTCAACTCTATTTCAGTATAATCTGGTTCTTTTCTTGTCTCTAAACATGCTGTGTTAGTCAACTGTAGTTCTGAAAGCCAGAATTTACTTTACAGAAGGCAGAAATTAAAATTCAGATCTCTAATAGAGGCAAACATTCCTTTCTCCAGTATTTACAAGACATTTTGGAATTTTCATTGTCTTTTTACGAAGTCTCGGTGTTATATTTTTCCTCGGGCAAGAACAGCCACAATATCAATGCTCTCCGCTTTTCATGATCTCTCCTCTGCCTCAGAAATACAACCTTTCTCCAGCTCCATTTCTAACCCTCTGATTGTATCTCTTCCATACCTACTTTCCTTCTCGTTTTACTGGTCTGACTTGTCCTGCATCTGCTGCCTTTACTCTAATTTTTTAGTTCCTTGGAGTTTTACTTTTTCAACACTTGTTGCCTACCAACATTGAGACAAGCCTTTGAGACAAGCCCTCATTTCCTAGTGATGCTTATCTACGAAGGATAGTGGAGACAGAGTTGGATGAGTTTAAGGTGGAGGGTGATTCTTTTATGCACCCACAAATCCAAAAATCTGCCTGGGAGAACCCCATGCAGTACAGCTTTGGGGAAAACAAGGATCCAGGAGAACTGGCTGATTGTCAAGGATGACTTATGGGAACTCAAGAATGGCCCATCCCTACAAAAACGTAAGCAAGCAAAGCCAGCAGCAGGAAGAATGAGGAACTCCTCTCTTTGGGAATAAAGGTGTTCTCTTTTCTTTCTAATTTCATCTTTCAAACACAAGGACTCTCTTTTCCTTTTATTTTTATTTTGGACTTTTTGCCCCGTTTTGCTCTGTGAATGTAACTCCTCAGGATGTGGCAGTGTGTAAAAACCACATGCCAGCTGTTGCTGCAATTTTGTGTCTCAGAACTGTCACGTCAAAAAATGCATAGAAAAATGGGGGGAGATTTCCTTCAGAAATTAAACTAAAACTTTACTATAAGAAAGAAAATAGTATTATTCTCACTATTAGTTATAACTAGTAATATTGCTAGGTATTATTTATTATTGTCTTCTTTTTTCCAATGTTTAGCTTTTGAATATCCTTCTTCTCTTTGATTCTCTATTACAGACTAGTGGAAAAAAACCACAAAAACAGTTTATGCAGTTTCACAAGTCCCAGCATAATTCTTCTAAATCTTGCCTTATGTGAGCTGTGTGAAAGGATGGTCCCAACCAATTTCTGCCAAAGGAACATTCAGTGAAGAAAGAAAAAGGAAGGTTCTATTGGCAGCCCTTCTGTTCATACAATCTCTGGCTTTCCTCAGGACTCTGCTATTCAGGTTAGATAATGCAATGGAGTTCCTGTCATGGGTATTAACTGATCTATCAATCTTGATGACCAGGATTTACAACTGAATTACTGGTTCCCAAAACACCTGATGAAGACATCTAGTGAGCAGAATCCCAAGGTGTGCTTGGCATGCTGAAGAGGTAACTATGGGTAGCACCCAAATGACATTTCCGGTAAAAATCATCCTTTTGAACACATTGTATACTATAATCAAGAGAAGTAAGCCTAAATATTTGGGGTTTTTCTTTTTTAAAAAAGGATTTATATAGGATTTTAAGTGTCTGCAATAATTTCTTCCTCTTTTCAGTCGCCTGTCATTGCTTTGGAAGAGGTGACTGTACTCAAGGAAGTTATTGAAGTGCAGGGGAACATATATAAAGCAACCTTTTGTTGGGCTAATCACCCATGTTTCTGTAGTCTGTGCTAAGGAATGTAACTCTGGCTTCTCAAGTCTATTAAAGCATTTGGATTTAGGATTTTAGGATAAAAAAAGTCTCAAAATCACAAGCTGGAGTTCTAACCTCATTAAGAAATATCCAGAAGGAGAAATATTCTATTAGGCTATTAGATTCTTTCTAGATTAGATGCGTTCTTTTTCATTATTTTAATGATCTATACATACCTAATATAGCTAGTTTAATTAAAAATAAAAGTAAAGAGATTATTCTGGGAAGAAAATGGTAATTCTTTCCCTTTTGTTTGAAATATTTGACTAAATGTGCTTCCCTGTTATTTAACTGTAAATGCAAATTGCACTTCGATATGTAATTAACCTTATCTTTATTTTAGCCTTCCTAAGAATCATACTGTACTTTCATAAATGCAATTGGACTTTCAGGAAACTATGGTTCCACCACTGTTTTTGTACCTGAAATATGAACAGAAATTCTTCTTTTTGTTGTGAAAACTGAGCAACAGCTTTTTGAATTAACATGGCAAATGTCTGTCCAAGTTAAAATTCACAAAAACACAGGCTGAGTTAAAAATTTCTTACTCTTACATGGATAATCATCAAATTTAATAGACTGAGTGAACAAATTAGTGTACCTCTTTTTTGGCAATAGGCAATCCCAGTTTGATTTAAATTGGAATGTAGAGATGATATTAACTTTCTTTGGCTTTTGTGCATCTGCCACTAAACCCCACCAATTCAGGTGTCCAAAACTAATGAGTATGAAAACTTGGTAAAAATTTGCCAAATAGCTATAAAATTACTTGCAAAAGGCTAGAGATAAAAGCCTTTGAATGTTCATAGTATCTAAATACTGAAAGTAGTTGAAGAAGTGACTTGAACATGGGTTTTTAATAGATAACTCTATTTGTTGAAGGTGTAAAAGAATATATTGTCTAGAAGCTAAGCTGAGCAATTTAAAGTTATGTTTTTAACAATAACAGGAAACTGATAAACCTCTGTAAAGAGGTCCTGAAGCATCAAGTGTTGTGGCTAATTCTCTGTCATCCATTGTGTATCTGTAAGTCAAACATTTCACTAGATCTTATCTGTTTCAATCATTACAACTGAAAAAGGTGTCGTGGGTGAAACAGGCTCAGATGGGGGAATTTTTACTTGATTTCATGTCAATTAGCACCATCTTCTAACTCAGGTTTTTGGTGGGAGGGGTGTCATAAATATGAAAGTAACTCTTTCCTTCCTGTTTCCCAGGCTTAAGGCAAACATCTCTGCTTCTCTTACTAGCATCACCCTACCCTGGGTTTGCTGTGGATTACCCTCAGCCCCTCCTTACTCATTCCATGGGTGCATGGGCAGGTCCTGCACCTCATGGTTTCTTTCTGCTCTTCCTGTCTCATTTTCCCCCTGCTCCATGGCCACAGCCCCTCAGGGGTGCTCTCAGGCTGCAGTCCCTTGAGCCTGATAGCATAGGGTTAAAATGTTTTAAAATCATGGGAACTGTATACAATAGATTCAGGGGGGATGGAAAGAAAGGTAGGCCCTGGGAAAGGGAGCCAGGGTTGAGTAGGTTTGGGAACAGACTGTCTTCACTAGATCATGTGAAACTACACCTGCATAATCAGTAAATGATAAATGATATGATTGTTAGATGTGATGATTATTTGGTAATTGAATATGATTATTGTATAATCGCAATAAGAATCACAAGAAATGATGTTTGGGGTGCTTGGAAATTCATGCCTGGGTAAAATCAACCTATACAATAGAACAATGTAAGTTTAATAATTAATATGTAGTTATATTAATGAAAAGGGTATAAAAACATGTACATCAAAAATCCATGTCAGAATCAGATTTGGGTCCGAACCCCTGATTCCCAGAGCTCTTCAATAAAAGCACCTGCCTATAATCATCCTCTGTGATTATGTGTTTCTACATTAACAAGCTGTCCCCCCTCTGATGTGCAGTGCCTCACCTCTGTGCCCCAAAACATCTCCTTCCCTGTGGCTCCTTTGCCCATCTGCCCAAGATCCCCTCCCCTTGTGCCCCCTGACCTTTGTGGCTGCCAATGCCTTTTCCAAAGTGCACTGGAGCAGAAGCCCCACGTGCTCCTTCAGCACTGAAGATTTGCAGGCTATCAGCTGCTCACACCAGTTTCAGAGCTGCCTGGACCTACCTGTTTCCTGCCCAGGGCAACCCGTGACCTTCTCCCACACAGCCCCCAGACACCCAAATGCTCCCTGGTGTGCTCGACACAGCAGCTAAGCTTTCCCTGTTCATATGTCAGTGTACCTCAGGGTTTTATAATCAAAACACTGTCCAGTCTGTGCCTAAAGCGAGGCAGAGCAGATGCCATGTTCAGGGTTCCAAAACAGTTCATGTTATGTGACATATTCTGCCTAATATTTCCTGTTACCACAGAATAAAGTCATGTTTGGAAGCACCATGTTCTTCTGATCTTATGAGAATTATTTTCAGCTACTTTGTCATCTTGTTCCGTAATGACAAGAGAGCATATTCCATTATGTCAAAAAAAAAAATGATGTAAAAATGTGTATTTTCTCTGAAGCTGAAGGCAACATTTCCATTTGCCTTCAGTCATTTCCTATTTGTCCTGATTTCAGTAATTCAGGCTCTTTGCTCAATCTATAAAACTTCACTGATAAAGTCACACGCTTTAAAAAGGTCCCATTCCAACAAGGCAGTTATGTCAGTGTATAACTGTGAACACAGGCACTTAAGTCAGTCCGTTTATTATCAGAAAAGCCCTTTTAAATGCCAAAAAAATCAAGTAGAAATTACTTTCTCTAAGTGTCTGAAATAGGCTCTTTTCTGAAACTCAAATGCTGCTTTTGCAATCTTTCTGCTACTCTTTTGCAATCAACACTCCCATTGAGTACCATTAGGTGTCGAGATTTCGCCTTGAAACATAATCTGTTATTGGATTTTAGCAAACAAAACCACGAGGGCAGTCTGAACACAGGAAAATGAAACCTACCAGTGACATTTGTTACTGATGATGTGGGGCCCTGATAGATGATTCAATTTGAGAGTGCAAATTCAATTCCTGACCCACATGTCACTATGCAGAAGGTTTATGCAATTATCATTAGTGTGTTGTTATTTATCCGTGTGTAGATCCTGCTGACTTTTTATTACTTGCTGCTAATGTTGTCATTAAAAATGCATACCAATTAACATAATTTTAAAAGGTGACATGAAAAATATCTAATTTAGCTTTAAATTTCAATTATTTCCCTAATTTATTTTACTTTCTCTTCAGCAATTTCAAAATAACAGTCTGTGTAGGCAATGCATAGGTAAATAGTAGCCAAGTTTAGTAATTCTCTTTCCTCTGTAGGTAAAAGTGACAAGCTTGTCATTTTGTGCTAGGCAAATCACAAGCTATCACCAGTCCTTAGCCAGTCATTTCTTTTTATTTAAGAAAAGCCAAACCCTAGCACAAATGTCATATCTTGTTGCAGCATTGCAGTTCCAGGCCCTTCAGGAATCACTTGAGTAGGTAAAATAGCATCTGTCAATTTTATTATATTGGATTTATTGAAACCAGGAAATTAGGTGGATGTAAGTGTATCTTAGTCTCTACTTGGCATTTTATTGCAGTACTCAGTTACTCAGGATGGCAAATTCAGATCTGTTTACCAAAACCTTTAGAAATTATTTGCTTTCTTGCATTACTTGACTGAGGAGGCTTAACAATCACAATTTTATAAGGCTCTGTTTCTTATAACAGTAAAAGCCTTGACATTTCTTTTTAGATCAGCTTCTCAGAGCCTTATACAGAACACAGGTTTCACATAAGCATCAGGATGAAGATGGAAAGTGGGGAGTGATCTTAGCAGGGAGCTAAAATCAACAATTTCAACACAAGAAAATGATTGCTCTACTCAGGAGAAACCCATTCCCTGGGACTGCTGCCTCCTGTTCTGCCAGGAGGGCTGAGTCCCAAGGGCCTCCCAGATGTCAGAGAGAGTTAAGGACCAAATGTCAGAAATGTGGAAATGAACCTGTGGCTGGTGATTGGGTCCCTCAGGCGAGACAGTAGGTTGCCTAAGTTTCTTGCTGAAGAACTATATCTATACACAGCTCTTTCAGTAACAATAGTCACTTGCACTTAACATGTATAGCACCTTTAGTTTATGTTATCTTCTCTATTTTGCCTTTGTTTCTGAGCAGATGGGAAATCAGAGCAAACAAGGTCACAGGGTTCTTTTCCATCATACACACTTTTGATTCATTAACAAGAACATGAACTGAATTTGAGAGTAATCATTTGTACACTCTTTCCTTTGATTCTTTTGATTATTTGCATAAACTGTGGTGAGTTGGCAGGGACCCACCAGGATCATGGAGTCTGACTCTATAGTTACAATGAGTTTGAAATTCATTTGTGATTTCTGATTTGCCAGAGCAAAACGGTGAGTACTACCAATGCCAAAGCATGTTGTCAGCCAGATCCAGTGCCCCACCAAAATCCAATCTTTTATCTGGCCACCTGGATCTGGTAAAGTCCTGATATTTCACCTGATATTGCCATCTGGTGAAATGTCACCTTGCAGCTTTGATTGCTGTTCCATTTCTCTGGTAGATAAACTACATAATGTGTTTTTAAGGAAGAGGGAGACTTGGAAGTTGGATCTTCCATCCATAAACTACCTAGTCTTTTAATTCTTTCAGGATCCATTCCAGCTTTTCCAGTTTCTTTCCTGGTTTCCACAGTGAGTATCCCAGAACTGAAGCCATACCTATCTCTGCCCTGATGGGGAATATGATCCTGACACACGAGCTCAGCCATACGGAACAGAAGTGAAGCATGATACTGATGGAGGCCACGTGTGCGATGGAGGAAAGAAAGTGCTGACACAGTGAATATTTCTTGTTTGTTTTTGTCTATGCTGAGCTCTTGAATGGCTCAATAGGAAAGATTTGTGGTGTATTTCAGTGCAAAAAGACACACAGTGTGGGAAATTGGCTTTTACAAATGCCACTGGAAAAGGAACATTCCGCTCATTAAGAGTATGCTTAACAAGACTGCTCTAAGCGAAAGCTCCCATACTGTTCTGTTTTCCTGCTTTCTCCTGTTTTCTTCCCCCCTTTTTTAAAATATTTTTTAATTAATATTTTTAATATGTGTTCTCCTGTCAGGACTTAGCACATCAAGTGAGATTTACTGGCACTACAGCAATAATGTTAGCTGAAAAAAATATATAATATCCTGTAGTACATTATCTGGTACTAAAGATTTTAGTTCCTTTCCTAGCACCACACTTGGGCCTTTGTATCATTATTCTCCTCAGTGTGAGGAAGGCTAAGACAAAGATGGTGATGAGATAGAAAACGCTCTCTTACAGCAGTAGCAGAATATCCAAAGGCAGTGGTGTGTGGCTGGTGGGGTCACAGAGAGGTGTTCAGGGGGAAGGGTTGAAGGACAGGATGCTGAAACCCTGCATCAGGAGAGAGAAACTGAAATAAGGTGAGGACTGTCAAAAGTTCAATCATTTTTAGCATTCCTTTTATATTATTTTTCATGATGGGGACAGAGTGACTTCAAAAAATCATATTGATTACAATTTAATTGGGTATATTTATCTTGGAATGAGGAGCATTTTCAGAAATGGGAAAATTATAAGTACATATATAACAATCAACCAAATGCCAGTTTTAACTGTGTTAGCTTCCTATTTCAGAGGCCAAATACTGGAAAAAACCCTGTAACATGTATGAAATACATTCACAGATAGAAAAGTCTGTGAGTTTTAGGAGTTCACCCTATGCTTTGTTTTAATTCACAATTTTAAATAAAAATCAGAAATAGCAGCTTCATAAGAGAGCTCTATGGGAGTAGGTTTATATGTTAATTTATGGAGTTATCCATGAATAATTTAGAACAAACATTAGATTAGAGAAGTGGCACTCTATCTTCTAATAATAAAATTAAAGAAAAATTAAGAAACAGGTAAGTTTATTCCTTGAACTGGCGAAGCAATATTTGCCTGATGGATTAGTTCTATTTAATCAGAACTGTGAGCAGCTGGATAAATCCTAGCTAGAAGAATATTAGGTCATTTGTTAGCCCTTCAGCCAATTACAGCTGCAGCTGCTCTGTGCTATCTTTTTCTTCTCATCAGAGAGGTGCCTTTTTTTTTTTTTTTTTTCCCTGGAAAACACTAGATGATGAGCCCTCAATAGATAAGAATGTAGGGCAGAGAGAGATCTTACAGCATCGGGGCCCTGGTGGATAAAATATGGTCCCTCTCATCACCAACAGAGAGTATCAGTGAAACTTGTTTGTGGAACTGGAGAGCTGCAGGACCAGGGTCTAGTCCTGACTTGGCAAGAAGACAGCTGAAGTGCCTTTTTCTCTTCTGCCTAAGGAAGTTTTCTTTCCCTTAGTTCTTGGTTTGTTTTTTCTTTATTATCATTTTCACTTAGGTTGTCATTGTAATGGTAATGTTTGTGCTAAGCAGTTTTCTTTTGGGTTTGGGGTTTTTTTTAATGGGTTTTATTTTGTTAAAAAGCAAGCAAACCCAGGAGAGAAAATAAGTGACACATGTTGTCAGTGCTCCTGAAAGTGAGGGTGAGTATCTGCATCCCACGGTACTGAAAGAGCTGTCTGATATCATCACAGAACCTCTCTCCATTATTTTGCAGCAGTCTCAGGAGTCTGGAGAAGTCTCATTTATCTGGAAGCAGGCAAATGTTGCTTCAGTTTTCAAGAAGAGTAGGGAGAAAAGCCGTAGTAATTACAGGCCTGTCCATTTCACTTCAGTGATTAGTAAAATTATGGAAAAGATTATTCTGGGAGTTACTGAAAAACACTTGAGGGACAACACAGTCCTTAGTCATGGCCAGCACAGGTTCACAAGGGTAAAATCCTGCTTAACAAACTTCATTCCCTTTTATGACAAGGTCACCCATCTAGCTGACCAAGGGGAGATGTGGAGGCTTGTGGTTTTAGCAAAGCTTTTGATTCTGTCTCTCACAGTATCCTTCTGGATAATCTGTCTAGCACACAGCTGGATAAACTCATCATGGAATTGGTGAGCAACTGGCTCACAGGTCGGGCACAAGGGATTATAGTGTATGGGGTCACATCAGACTGGAGACCAGTCAAGAGTGGCATTCCCCAGAGCTCCTTCTCAGGGCCAGTGCTCTTTAGTGTTTTTGTAAATGATCTGCTTGCAAGAATTTAATGTACATTAAGTAAGTTTGCTGATGGACTAAATTAGGAGGAGCTGTGGTATAGAGGCCTTGCAAAGAGACTTGGATGGACTCAAGAGCTGGGCAGTCACCAACTGCATGGAATTGAACAAGAGCAAGTGCTGGACTGTCCAGCTGGGACAAAGTAACCCTGGTTACACCCACAGGCTGGGGGCAAGAAGTTGGAGAGCAGCTCAGTGAAAAGGGACCTGGGGGTCCTAGTCCATGGCAAGTTGAAGGTGAGTCAGCAGTGCCCTGGCAGCCAGGAGGATCAGCCCTGTCCTGGGGTGCATCAAGGACAGCATCAGCAGCCAGGCAAGGGAGGGGATTGTCCTGCCCTGCTCTGAGCTGGGTTAACCTCACCTCAAGTGCTGGGGGCATTGTCAGTACCCACAATATAAAACAGACATGAAGTTGTTACAGCATGTCCAGAGAAGTGTGATGGTAGAGACAGCCACAACACTCAGAGTGCTTTGGTAAAATCTCTCAAGGCTTCAAGCATCAGCTCCTTGTTATCTAAAAGTCTTTCATACCTTTTCTATGTAGCCTCCCATGGGCAGCTCCACACAGCTCTGGCTTTTTCTCTCCTTCTTTTCTCTTCCTCCTGCAGTTCCAGCTGGCTCCCTCCTGTCCCTAGCATGGCCACTCAACCCTTTCCATCCCTTGCATCACCTCCCGTCCCTTCCTCCTCACAGCACAGCCAGCAAACCCCACCCGACCCCAACCAGCCAACTCACTCTTATCACACCCATAGCTGTGAGGGCCAGGCTGTTCCCACCCTTTGGTAATTAACAGCTGCAATATATCAGAGGCAAGATTGCCTTTAGCACACTCTGTCTCCCCACAGAGAAGGGTGACCAAGATGGCCAAATATCTTGAGGATAAGACAGAACCACAGAATCAACTAGGTTAGAAAAGACGTCTGAGATCGCTGAGTCCAACATATGAAAAAACAACACCTTGTTAATTAGACCATGGCATAAAGGGCCACATCCAGTCTTTTCCTAAACACCTCCAGGGATGGTGACTCCACCATGCCCCTGGGCAGCCCATTCCAATGCCCAAGTGCTCTTTCTGTGAATAACTTCTTCCTAAAGCTATAATACCAGTGGCTGAGGCTACTTGTGTTGTTCCACTGGGAGAAGGCTGAAGGGTGGCCTCCTCATACTCTCCAAGGCAGACAGCAGAGGCAGAGGTGCTGATTTGCTCTCTGGTGACCAGCAGTAGGACACAAGGAAATGGAAAATGCATGTGGAGAAGTTCAGGTTGGACTTTAGATAAAGTTTATTCACTGAGGGGGTGATCAGTGACTGGAAAGGGAAGAGGTCATGGCACCTAGCCTGTCAGAGTTCAAGGAGCATGCCAGTGATGCCCTTAGCCATATGCTTTAGTTCTAGTTTGTCCTGCTTGGAGAAGGGAGTTAATGCTCCTTATAGCTCTCTTTCAACTTGAGATATTCTATGATTCTGTGAAATATTTGGATCATGTCACGTGAGCTAAGTTTTGGGGTTTAATCAGTTGTGCAAGGTGGGTTTCTGTTTCTTTCGTGTGCTGTAGAGGAAAGAGAGAGGTATTCTGGTACCCAGCTTGGTCAAAAGTGTTTTGTACCCTCTCTGCCTCGCCTGGGGCTTGCAGGGAGCTATGGGTGGTAGCAACAAGACTGAACTACAGCTTTGTAGCAGCCAGCAACAATTGGAGTTCATGGATATTCAGTGGCAAATTATACCTTGCATTTGATTGAGTAGCTCTGTCTCAAACACCAGCTTTGTGCTGCAGTGCATCCCCAGGTTACCCCATGTGGTAATAACAGTATCTGCCCTTTCTTGTACATGTTAATTTGAAATTATATTTACACAATGCATGAATGTGAATCAATTGAAGCTTGGCATTCCTATTTCAGAGTAGGAATAGCTGGTCAATATGAGCTGATATTATTGACTGGCCTGTTTATGTGTCTGTTATGCAAACCATACAGGTAATGAATATCAATATACAAGAGTCTGCTGAAAAGCTTTACAGTCAAAATCGTGGAGGCTGAACATGGAAGGCAGTCTCCCACGTTGGAAAGCAGTTGCTCATATTTTGGTACAATAGATTCATCTGTAATCTAAAGTATACATAAAAGAAGAAATGTGAAATACTCTATCTTGAAGGGAAAACATGAACATATGTTTCATAGTACACTTCTGACATGTGGTGTCTCACACTGCAGAGAAACTCTTTTTTAACATCAGATGCAGAGCTGGTGTTACAGCTATGGAGTTTCCACACGGAGGCACAGCAGAGCCTCTTTTCTAGCTATGCACTACCACCTTGTTCTGCCACCTTCTCCAGATTTGGCAGACAGACCATCTCCTGCCTGTCCTCAGTGATCTGAGATCCTAAGCACTTGCTCTGATTCTTGTCTTTAAATCTTGATCTAATCAGGTACATGTTCCAAGGACACAATTAGGATTGAATGGCAATTAAGAATGGATAATATGCCATTATTGTAAATCAGGATTACTAAGCATTTAGATCATTGTAATGACAATATTTGTAGAAGAGACCAAACCAATGACTAGTAAGGGAAAATTAAGATTAATCATAAGCCAATTGTTGGCTTTGTAACGTGGCCCCTGCAGCAATCATGGGGTCCATCTGGGCTGTCTGGGGAGCAGAACAGGGACAGAGCTGTGACTCTGGGAGCTGTGATCTGCTCTCTGAGATGTGACATAGAAGGATTAGTTGATGCTTCCTGACTAATAACAGATTGACTGTGCTGATTGTTGTGCTGCTGATGACTGCAGCACAGGCACCAAGTCTATTGTTTGTAATTTAAAAACCCCTCTGTTTCTCCTCTCTTATTTTGCTACTAGTCTGTAAATATGTCTTTACATGCCCTGAGCAGATGTGAGCTTACTTCACTGATGACAGCTACAGCCTTGCTTGAAGCTACGTAGCCATGCTAATGAATCAGCAACGTACAGCAACAACATCAACAATAAAAAAAATTGGTTCTCAGCAAAGCTTATTAGCTTGGGCCCAGCTTTATGCAGGCATGGCTGTCTAGCTTTCATTCTGAGCTCTCTTGTTTCTAGCTAACTCCAAGTGTGGGCAGAATATGATAATGACAGTACACAAAATGCCATGCAGGCATAACTCAGTTCCTCATGATTTTTAGAAACATGATATTCTTTTAACACTTCAATTTGAGAGTGGGTAATAAAGTTAAAAAGAAACAAACAGATGAATCAACTCTCCCTGTTTAGAATGGGATCCCTCCTGGAAAAGCTCCATGGTTTATATTTTAGGGTTCTTCATATGAGATCAGTCATCCATATGCTGTCACTTCTTTGGAAAAGGGATTGCATTTTATGGTCATGCCATGAACTTCCCATTGCTTGCAAATAGAGAGGCTAATATGGTTCAGGCACAGGGTACAAGGAGACAAATTTTTATGCCTTGGTGGCAATATGGGAAGAATACTAATAATGAAGTGTTATGTACACACTAAGCTACAAGTGGCTCTAGCACAGTTTACACTGGAAAATAAGAACTACCTCCTCGGGAATAAAAAGCTTTTGCTTCCATCCACAAGGGAATAGAAGCTTAGCTGGGGATGCTGATGTAAGGGCTACCAGCCTTTACTTCTGTCTCTCATAAATAAGTGAAGTTTAAAATGCAGAATGATGGTGTAAATATCTAAATTCATAGACTTGAGCACTAATATTGTTCCACATTGCTTATGTTGCTTATTAATCTTTTCTGGAAGATTAAGGAACAGGCATTGTGGGTTTTAATCAATGTGCTATGATGCAATTAACCTGAAGAATGTTGAACAAAATTCTGAATTCTCCTTTGGCACTATTTCATCTAACTGAATCAAAATGATTTTTTATTTAAAATCTGAACTCCACTGTCTTTTCTACTTTTAATCTGTCTCATCAATGCCGTTCATTTTGGATATGCTGTGACTTTCTGGAATGATCCTATTGTAGAATTATTACATATACTTTTGCCTTATCAGGCTTATAAAAAATTATTGAATGTTAAGGGGTCTGTCTTTTTTGAGAAAAAAAGAATTGCTGATTTTCAAGCTGGGTAGTTTAGGGGTAAATTTGTTTGATTTAAAGTGAGGTAGTATTCCAATTAGTGGAAGACCATTACAGTGATTAGTTACCTTATACCAAATACATTTCTCTGCTTACCGCAACCAAACACTTTATGTAAAAATAAATCATCTGGAGTGATCCCGTATGAAAAGTGTTGACTGTTGTGACAAAATAACTTCCTGTGGGCTTTATGTAGTTGGTCGATGTTACACCCAAGATCCTCTCATTAGATAGCCCACAATTATTACAGCAGGCTGGGGTATTTTCTCTTTCCAAGAGGAATCCCTATAAATATTTTAGATGACATTTCATTATAAAACAGTGCTAAGTTTTAGGCTATGACCTTCTCAAAACACCACACCAACAAGGAAGTTGCTAGTAAAATTTTTCTAACATTCCAACTTCTCTTTCTTCTCCTTCACCTTCTCCTTCTTCTACACCTTCTCCTGGTTCTTCTCCATTTCTTTCTTTTTTTGACCCTGCAGGTTTGCAGGTGATGATTTGGAAGACTTTATTTGTGTGATTCAAATAATTTGGCATTTGTTGTGAGGAGTGCTGTCACCCAAGTATCTAACAAGACAGGAAATAGGTGGCTGATGGCCTTTGGTAAAAAGGAAAATGTCAACTGGTAGGTTAAATTCAGACTTGTGTGTATCAGTTCTGTCATTGGCCCAACAGAAAGGAATATTCTACACAGCACTTACTCAGGTGACAGCCTATTTGGGAAAAGAATCATAGTAAACCATTCAATCTTATTATGCATAAAGCCACTGTCACACTTTATTTTTGATCATTTGGCTTAAAAAGGAGAAGATGTATGTCACTGTATACCAATTAATGCAACTACACTTTGCAGGAGATCCAGTTACAGTTGTCTAAAACCTGTATTTCCACCAGTCCCACTGTTTGGATATTCAAGGAATGTGAGCTGCCTTCTTCAAGCTGGCAGTTCCCCAAGAGTCAGCAGTTGGAACCGTGAATAGAGAAACAGACTTGGATTTTTCTTGGTATCCTCATGTGTTTAGCTCATCTCTGTCATGTTTACCTCGTGCAGATTGTGGTGAAGACAGTTGCTGCTCTCGTATGTGTTCTTTTTTCCCCCATGCATGCAGTGTGTACATGGGAAGAGTTTTGGAGAGCAGGTGGGGATGACACAGCCATGTGTTGCAAGGATATTCATAGACTGTGGAGCCAAGAGGGAGGGCTGCAACAGCCTAATCTGACTTCTTACATCATGTTCTTCTCTACGTGTGGAAAATTGTTTGAGAGGAAACATCCCATCTCGATTTATTTCATTAGCTATGATATTCAGTAGTCCTCAATACCAAGGACCTCATTTCTCCTGAGATAATAAAACCTTTATGTGTTGAAGTAGGAGGGAGGTGTTGGGGCATTGAATCATAAAAAAAATGTGCACACCACCAATGACTGGATTCTTCTCCAGGCCCATATATTTGTCCTTGAACTCTTTTGTGATCTGTGCAACTGAAAGGCTTTCCTTCAAGTTTCTTGACATTTTGCTTTAATTTTTTTCAGCTCTCTTGTAGCAGACCCCTTGCATTTTTCTTGCTGTCACATATTCTTTCACCCCATGAGCTGACAATCCAGTCTTTGTTCCTCCAATATTTGGCTTCTGTTTCTAATTTTCAGCTGTAATTCTGTTTCCTCTGTCTCTGTTCTTTCACTCCCCCCATGCCTTGGTCTTGTGTATCAGAGGAGGAAAATATTGTCTTCTCTATTTGTGTTTCTTTAAATAATTCACAGCTTTGGCCATTTTGACGTGTCTCTTTCTTTCAGTGATGTAGCTTAGTCACTGTTTTCCTGCCATAATTTCTAATTCTTTTTCTTTTAATGACTTTTTTTGCATTTCTAGATAAGTATTTTAGGATCCAGCCCTGCTGATGATCCTGCAGCTAGCATGGGCCAACAATATCAAGCCCATTGGGAGCATTTGGTTGAAGCAGCCGTCACCTTTCAACTGCAACTACTTAAGATGAAATTGGTTTTTCAGGCAGATTGTGGAAGAGAGAAAAAGACCTTTGGTTAACTGCATCACTGGTGAATTCTTCCTCTACCAAGTCTGGGAGGGAGAGCGCCTCATCTAACTTTGTAATTTCTCTTTCTTTGCTGATTTCTGTTTTCCTGAATCTGCTGACTTAAGTATTTCCCCAGCAAATGTCTGCTTTTCAGCAGCACCTGTTTTTTCCCCACTTGCTAGGGTGGAGACCATCCTGCTCCTCTGAGTCCAATCAGCAAAACTTGTCCCTGAGTTCTCCTTCAGCTCCAGTTTTTGTGATTGCTGTGCAATCAGTATTTTGAATGAAACAACTTCACCTTTTATTTAATTTTTTCATTTTGTTTCTTTCTCTGGCCTCATGTGGGAGAGATAAGACTATCGAGCACCATGAACTGATAAATTTCCATTGTTTTGTCTTGCTACAGGTTGTGGAGAGCTTAAAAACATCCAGGATTTATCCCAGAAGACACTCAAACAATAATGTGTGTCAAAAAGAAAAGTTTTCTTGATAAACATTTTCCTTGCCTCTGAAGAAATACAGAGGATGACTCGTTACTGATAGTTGTTTGTCTCATAGAAGGAATTTAGAAAATATTCTGCACTCCTGATATATTTGTGGAAGAGTATCCCCAAACCTTTCTGCAATAGGGAGCTGGGGCCAGCCACTAGAAGGCAACATGATCCCACAAACAGCCAAAGACAGTATTCCCTCAGAGCTACTTAAGCCAAAACCTGCAGTGCTGCTCAATAAAATCACTTTTGTCACTTGTGTGTGTCATGAGTAGGGGATCTGTTAAAAACACAGGACCTTTCCTGGGCAGTGGCTGCAGCACTGCAGCATTTGAGAGGCACAGCATGAGAAGGGGCAGTGGTCACTGGTGGCACATAGGGGCTCAGTCTTGTGTTTTAACAGCATTTACTGTATTTATAATCAGCTGTAATTGCAATGCAGGCTGATGACAATTTGTTGGGAAAAACCAGTTGCATGCCCGTAAGAGTCTCTTGATGACCATTGACACCTGAAGACACACACAGCCCTGTAAGACTGGGTGAAGGGGGTTTGCCCTGCTAACTTGCTTTTTGTGAGCCATCAGTGGCAAATAACTTGTCCCTGTCAGAAATTAAATTCTCCCAAAGCATGGTCAATGTCTCCCTGTATCCAGATGAGTATACAACCACAAAGTAGATGTGGTGGTCCTGCTTCACCTTTTCCTTTTCATCTCTCTTCTAGCTGAGAGACCCAAGAGATGGTCCTTTATATGCCAGTGTGTTAGAACTGCAGTGTAAGAAATGCCACTAAGTATTTCCTGCCTTTTAATTTTAAAGAAAACATGTAAATTGAGGACATCTTGCTCTGTGGGTCAAAAGAAGAGAGCCCAATTAGCACAGCACTCTGGTCTTGGAGTGCTGCCCCAAAACAAGCCCCTTAAAGCTCCTAAAGGGACCATCTTGATATTTGTCACATTATTTGGAGGTTCTGGTGATGTATTTTCTTGCTTTTTTTCTAACATGAACCTGGAATTCCACTATCTTTGCTGTAATAACTTGGTCTCTTTCAGTGGCTTTTGTCTTACATATGAATAACCAGGACCTTTCTCTGCATTTATCCTTTTTATACATGTGTGCCTCATATGCAGCCTCCTCAGGTAGCTGCCACTGGCTGGAGGCTGGAAGAGATGCCATGGTGTCCCTCAGAGCACATCTTCAACAGCATGAAGGGGAAGGAAGAAAAAATACCTGAGGGGAAATACCCTCACGGCGGGTAAGTAATTCCTTCTTGCTATTCCTCCTGATTTGGTAAGTTTGTGGATCCAGGTAAGTGTATTTACTGTAGAATCTAATAAGGTGTCAGTACTTAATAAATCAGGCAAGAGAGTGATAACATAACCATATATGGCTTTGAGAGTACCAGCTCACCTGTTACAAGTCAGGATACATAATTCTTTTATTTTGGATGGCTATACCTAACAAAAATTAGGCTTTTTGCACAGCTTCACTCCTTGAAGAATAAAAATTTCTATCTTGTACCAAGCCTCCAGATCCTCAGATATAACTCAGAATTGTCCAGTACTGTATCAAAGCACTCTAAAATGCACAGGCATTTGGCTATTGTGCCATAGTACTTTTTTCATTATCATTGAACCTTTATGTCTGTGGGTCTGTGTGTGTGTGAGTGTATGTGATGAGAATTATCCATAAACTAGAAATCTAATTAGGGAGATTTTCATGTCTCATGGCTCAGTAAAACACTCCTGAGACAAGAGCAGGGCAAACCTCTCTTGCTGAAGGACAAATCAATACTGATGGACTCTGACTAATCCCTGAGGCTGCTGTGCAGGGGGAAGGCAGGGCTCCCTGTGTGCCCACTGGCTGGCTGGGAGATGGGTCAGGGTTTTGTTCAGGCAGGTGCAGAACCTGTTGTTTATTTAACAAGGTTGGCGTCAGCTGCTGCCATTGCTGCAGAGCAATTAAAGACTGTGTTGTTGGCTATGAGGTTGCCAGGTGCTGGCTGTCCTATGTGCTATGACAAGCAGGGCAAAATTTCGTGTAAACACCTGCCAGCATCCCAGGCAGACCTGAACTAATGGGCTATTATGTACCTGCCATTAAGCAGTTTGTGGGTTTAGCTGACAGCAACACGTGCACACCAGCTCTAGCAGCAAGGGCTTGGAGAGATAAGATATGCCTGTGTTGCCTTGCCTCCAACAGATGCCAGGCTGGGATGTTTGAGAAACACCAACAATCACTTCAGACTTTACCCTCTTCAACACATGGGGCCCAGTCCTTGCATGGGGTGATCAGTGCTGTGCTGGTGACAGCTGGAGGAAGGTGGGATGCACATTCTGGAGCCCTGGCAGGGATCAGACCTGCCAGCCACAGCCTGATGTTTCAGTATGGGATCATTCTTCCTCATGGAACCTGGATTTGGGTGGGCTTTCCTGCCTCCAAGAACATGGCATGGCAGGTTAGCCCCTTAGCTGATCCTCAAGCATGGACATGGTCTCTGCTCCATTAACTGAGAGTGGTGCAATTAGTGTCAGTAGTCACAAATTTCCACCTGAAAAGAACAGATGCTGCTACTGAAAAAAAAAATCATGTCTTTGAAATATTTAAAGATGTATCTTGCAATGATTAATACACTTAATGTGATGCATTGCGCTTCTGTAACTTCAGTGTATGAGACACTCAGGTATTATTCTGCTGCAGTTGTCCTCTGAGAGCATAACTCAGGAAAGGAGCCCAAAAATGGTTACAGGCTGCACCTTCTTTGAGGTGATGCAACCAGAGGTCTGGAACAGTCTCTCAGAGCTCCTCTCCAGAGTTCTGTGGCTAAAGACCCTCAAGGACCACTGACCAGGCAGAAATGGCTGGATGACAGTAGGGATGTAGCCCCTGCCCTCCCATCCTGAGTGATGCTGGAGGAGCAGACAGGAGGGCTGGCTCTGGCACAGAGTTTTTTCCATCTGGGAAGAGGATCCTGCAGCTTACAGACCTACAAGTGATAGCAGTCATAAGAGGAGGAGGGGGAACCAGTACATTTTCAATTTATTGCCATAAATTAGAACATCAAAGTTTGTTTTTCCCGTGTGCTTTGGCATGAAAATAGGTGCTGTTCTTTATGAAGTTTGAGAGTTAATGCATTGCTATTCAGAATTGTGTTTTGTTTCAAAAGGAAAAGTGAAAAGGCTTACTCAGAAAATAGTTGTGGCAACAGTTGCTAAAATCACTGACCTTGCTGACTGAATGAGTCCAGCAGCAGTGACAGAGACCAATCCCCCCCTTTCCTGCAAACCCCATCCAACCCCTCCTGTTCCCAACTCTGTTCCCAACTCGTTTGTGCTCTGTGACCTCTTCCATGTTCAGTGAAATGTGTGCACATGGACAGGTAACTGTGCCTTTTGGATTGATCACTGAATGATAGAAAGTCACAGATTAAAAAGATAATGGTAAAGACTTCTTTTGTTTTGTAACAAGACAATCCTGATAATATTAGTAGATTAGTGACCCAGGAATAACTTACCAATGTTCTGTCCTGGGGAAGTGAATGTCTGTAAATCCAGACTCAGTTTCTGTGCACTGTGTATGTTTGCAACAGCAATTATTATATATGCATTTTTCTTCCTTATTAAAAGGAAAACCTGCAGTCTCTTGCCCCCTGCAGTTTTTAGTGAATACTGTACATAAATGATTTATTCTTTTCTTTTAGAGAGGGTTTTGCTCTGCATGGCATCTGTCATCTGGGATTTCCCCCTCCCCCTCTTGAAGAAATGTAGCTGGAAGCAGTTTGCCTCAATCTGAGAACGAGTCAAAGTTGGTTATATTAAATCCATCAATCTTCTACTACTCTTTAACATTCTCTTTCATCTGGTGAGGACCCTCATTAATATGCACCATTTGTGATTTAGGTAGCACTTGCAGGACCATCACAGGATTATGTGAAGATTACTACACATTTCCATGAAATTCAGATTTCTAGAGTTTAAAAAAGAATATTTAAAACCTTTAAAAGTTTTTTTTAATCACTTTTTTATTATTGATCAAGAGAAGTCATTCCTATAATTGCTCTCTAACACATGATCTCTTCATTTGCTCTATATTGGAGATGGGCAGTGAAACAGGATTTCAGCTGAAGGATGTGTTGCCCAACACCTAAATTAAGATGGGTCAAGAAAATAACCTATAAAATGCCTCAACTCAGTGGGATGCTGGAGTCCATTTCTGGTAGCTCATCTTCAGGGGCAAAATAAGTGTGTTACATTAGGTCCACATAGTGGTAAATGATGTTAGCAAATGCTGTATATCATGACTTTTACTTTTTATCTTTAAACAAAGTTCAAAGTAGCATTCTGAAATAGAGCCGTCAGGTGAACTCCTGTGTAAAGGCCAAGGAAATGCAGTTGCTGGCACGAGATAAAAGACAAAAATGGAATGGGTAACAGGACAGAAAACTTTGGAAGTAGATGATTGTATCAAAGCAAAGCATGACAGAGGTCGATGGGGAAGAAGATTAAAGCAGAAGAGGAAAAGTGATCAAAGGATATCTTGAGTGAAAGCTGTTGGAGGGTAAACTAGATGTTGCTGAGAGGAAAATGTTTAAATCAGTAAATACACCTAGTGTAGTTATACATTTTCTGATGGTCAAAACTGCTTGCATTGAAGTAAGTTAAAAAATTTCAAGAGATGCAAAACGGAGTCTGCAAAGGTCCTCAGCAATACCACCACTGAAATGGCACATGTTACCTGCTGGGGCTTTCTGATCACAAATAAGAGCTGGAAAATCTTGACCAACAGGAGGAACACACAGCTCAGCCATGCATGGCTTAATTGGAGCCCCCTTTTTCAGACAAGCCTTTACCAGAGGACCTGGAGCCAATTACAGGGTGTTGGGACTTCAGTGGGGAGACGAGGAGGTACCTAGGGCAAGTCATCACAAGCATGCAAAAGGCTTCGTTGCACAATCATTATCCAGGTCCAATATCCCTGCTGTGGGCTAGGACACATTTCAGTAAAAAACGTTGTTTAGAGGTCTATCCAACCTGGCCTTGAACACTCCCAGGGATGGGGCATTTGAACCAAGAAACTGAGGAAGAAGGAGCTTCATATGAGGAATGCCCTTGAATACAGGATTTTTTATTTTTCTGCCCACTGTGCCTATAAAAAGATTACTCTGTCTTTACAGAATGGCCCATCTGCTCTGCTGGAGAGTGGAAGCAAGTGGTAGCTCAGGACCCCAAGGAAGTTGAGACACAGCCTTTTTACCTGTTCAGCAGAGGTGTTACATCAAGGTCAGTGAATGCAGTAGTTCCACGTTACTGCCCAGGAGCAGAAAGGAGAGCAAACCAAAAAGGACTAAGAGGACGAGATTTTCTGTAAACCACAGACAGAGGTGGGGTCAAACAGGCCCATGCTGAACTATGGACTAAATGCCTTCTCCTGCATGTGGACAAGCAGACAGAGCCTGAGCTCTCTCACTGATGTGCTGTGTGCATACACACAGCATTGAGCTGGAGAGCATTTACAGCAGCCCTGGTGGCTGTGGGCTGGGAGAAAGCAGGGAATGTGAGACAGACAGGACACGAGGAGCAGGAAAAACAAGATGTTGAAAATTAGAGAAGAAAAGGTGAGGTGGGAGCTTATGGCTGCAGCTGCACTTTTCAGACCACATCGACCACTTGGAACTTGGAATTACTTTCTCTCTCCTTAACCACAAACTCCTGTATTTCTGCAAAGTATAATTTATGGGGAAATTCCATAATTTTTCTAAAGATAGTACAATTTACATATCACATTTGCATTTTATGACTTATTAGCATACCAATCCCACTTAGTTACTCCTCCTGCATTTAAAATTTTCAAATATGTTACATCTATAAGCAAATATTGAACATGTAGTAACAACTACTAAAATCACCATTTAATCATTGGAACATACTATTTGTTCATGGCAGGAATGCTCAATAGCAAACACTTGCGGGATGTGCAGAAACAATAGCAGAAACAGGAAAAGTTTTCAGAGTGAAAAGTAGGTACTGGTTTTATGGTCTTCAAAAAGAATGTTTTGGCAGTGGCCAATGGTTGTTGTGGAGGTTGTTGAGGGGAGATATCATGAGGCCCTCAGCTTCAGAAGATACTGGCTGGGGGCACTGAGGGGACAGAGAAGTGAACAGGTTTTAAAACTGTTTTCTGCAGGAAAAGAGAGTTCCAGTCTTGAAGGAGAACCGTGGAGTAGAGTAGGGTAATGTAGGCTTATTTCCTCTTCTAAGTTTGATGATTAGCCCAAGGAGGGGATTTCTGTGTGGGGGAGTCTGCCACTAGCCTGAGGGGTGGAAGGGGCCTCAGGGAGCTCTAGCTGCAGGTGGGACTCCATCAAGAAGTGTGACACATACTAATTTTATATTGGTGGTGGTAGAAGAACTGTGTATTTGAGTTATTTTTTCATTAAAGTCTTGCAATACTGCTGAAAGCAGTATCCGCTCTTGGGGCTGCTGCCTGCCTGAGAAAAGAGAGCAGGTTGTTGAATGGCAGAAACATGGTTGTCTCAAGTGGGACTGGGCAGCTCCTCCACACACTGTGCTATTTCCCACTTGAAACTGGGTCACATGAAAGCAAAGGATGCTCTGATGAAAAATGAAGAAAGAGGCCTTCACTCTTTTACTTCATCCACCCAGATCAACCTTCCCCTCCCCTGTCTTCTCTGGCAGTTACTCTCTCATCTGTTTCACCTCCTCTGTTGTCCCTATCTCGGGTTTCACACACAAAGCCTGAGCTTCTTCAGTATAGTGATAAGACAGTGGAGTAACAAGGAGTTTGAAGAAGAGAAATACAAGCCAGAAAAAAAAATCTTCAATTGAAGAAGGAATGCCATATTGTTTGTCTTGTGTTCTTGTTCAATGACATTATCTCTACAGTCCATAATTAATTCCCTTTTCTTGCAATTACATCAATTAGCATATAACACAGATAAACTGAAGAGGCAGAATTTTGATTCCAGCAGCCAGCAGTGCAATACGTTAGGCCATCGAATCATCTATGGTGCTGCAGAACATTTCTCCCTTTGAAAAAAAATTGCCCACCATTAAAGCACTAGCAAAGAAAAATGAGCCAGAAGTTTATGGCAAAGAGGCATTGCTTCAAATGTGCATTTTATGCTGCTAAAGAGAGCCACAGTACTGTGACCAATATCCCATTAAATGGAACACTTTCTATTTAAATCTTCCCATGTCATGATTCTGGTATCACTGCACCAGGGAGGCACATAACTGTCAGGTAAAAGGCTGCTCTTCTCTCCTTCCTTGAGGGGCTCTGCAGACTCAGGCTGTCCCTTCCAGTTCAGGACCTCAGGCTAAGTGCCAAACCTCAGTGCAGAACGCCTCCCCTCTGACTGTGCTGGGCCCTTGGCTTGTTTACCTTACCCAGAGAGGCATCAGCAACCCAGCGCTCAGGTGGGAAAGTTTAAGGCTTCTCAAGGAAAACTGTGATGCCCTTACCCTTTCCCAGGGCTGTGGAACCAACACGCAGAATAACAACACGGAGGTAAGAGGTCTGCAGTGTAGAGCTGCTCCCCAAAAAGAGGGTGAGCCTGTTTATTTCTTCCATTTCTATACATTTGTGGGCCTGGTTGTGGATTGGCTGCTGGGGTTACTCCCCCTTCACTCCACTGGCCAGACCAGCTGTCAACCAACATTATTTTCAGGTTAGAAGTATGTAAAAAAGGACAGTGAACAGAAACAAGAAGGTTTGTTTATGTTCCAAGGCATGAGAACCTGAAAAACTGCTCCTAATATTGTCCATAAACCAAAGAACTGACTCCATCTTATGAACAAGTAGAAGGCTTTACGACAACACAGAAAACCACGGTGACACTGGGCCATGAGCTTTGCTGTGAACCTCAAGGGATGAACTCCATGTGTTATTTGTGGGTGCCTGTTATGTATGGAAAGTGATGCACTTCACTCATAAGAAAGAAGTAGCAACTTTTTTTATTGATATAAACCAGCAATTTAAAAAAGTTTGATAGCAAATGCAACAGGAGCTTAACAAGATTCTTTGGTAAGGTACACAGTTATTTACTGCATGGAAGGCAGGGCCAGACAAAACCATCAGGGAGAGCCTCCCATTAAATCATGAGGTTTAAAAAACCCTTTTATTCTAAACTCCTTTTCAGAAGGGAGTTTAGGTGCAGCTGGATCCAGACTTAGACCCAGACTTGACCAATGGTTTATAGCTAAATTATTGTATGGACACAATCCATCCTCTGCATCACTTAGCTAAGATTTAAAATTTGAGTAACCTATTAATCTGAGAATTACTACTGAGGATCCATTCTGGCAAGAAATCTCTCAGTCTTGAGGAGTAACCTTGAGAAGCATCCCTGCTCAAGGGGAGATCCTGGAGCGCAGCCCACAGCTGGGCAGGAGAGCTGAACAGGCCCCTGGCTGTCAAAGATTATGGAGTAGGACAATGACAGTCCTACTTGCATGTCAACTACAGAAGTTAGCTCCTGCCAAACCCGACTTTGGCCAAACCTTGAGCAGGTCTATGTGAGGGAGTGGGGGTGTTGTGCTCAGGTTAGCCCTTGGCTATTGTGCCATTTTCCACCTGCCCTGAATCCATTAGGAGTCAGATGCAACCATCAGGACCAGATTCATCCATTGACCGGATGATAACTGGATGATAACTGGATGATAACTCACAGTTATGCCCTGGGAAGGTATGCAGGAAATAAAGGCCAGCTTTTGGGAGATGGGGGAGCATGTCCTCACAGTGCCTTGCCTGTCTTTTTCCACTGGTGGATAGGCCTCTGGCAGTGTTAACCTGGTCAGCACTGAATGGAGAGCAATGACTCAAACTGGAAGTTTTGGCTGCTTTTTTGAATCACCCTTTGAGTATTCAAGGCATGCTGTGGTTTCTGACCCGCACAGAGAGGAGTTTCTCATCATGAAGGACAGCAAAGTGTGCTGTAAGTGTCTGGCATTATCTGAAATGTCACACTTGGCTTTCTGTCACGGGGTTGGTCCCAACCTTGGATACACTTAATGCTGGCTTACACTGAGCACCTGTTAAATGCTTGCAGTAACACCAAGTGCAGTGTATACAGAGTAGAGTACAGGACCTAGTTCAGAAGAAAAAATGCTTAAATGAATCTTCATAGATTGTCATCCTAATCTCTCCAAATACTAGTGATGTTACCAAATACTATAACAGGAAAAAAACCCATAAATTATAAACTAGAGTCTCAGAAACTTACTTGGTTCACTGACAGGCTAAAATATGCCTCCTTTTTTATCATTCTGGATTGGAAAGTCAACCTATTTTGTTCCCAGTTCAAGAGCTTCAGTGTAATCATCATTTCTATTATGTTGACAACTATAGCTATATTTTCATATTTACCTAGTTTGTAAATAGAAAACTCATCAGATTTGGGATTCCTCATAGAAACAACTAGAAATAGCCAGTACATCAACTGTATTGTTGTTTTGGTTAGGATGTTAGGTTTGGTTTTTCATGTCTTCTACCTAGATATTGAATTTTTATTTTTATCATGGCTTGATCAGTTGCCTTAGCCTTGGTTTTCTTCTTCATCCCAGAATATTAGTAATACTGAAACAAGGAATTGCTTCCCTGTAACTCTTCAGTGTCAGTCTAGCTGAAGTGATTTTACACCCTCCATGCAGTTCATAGTGGGCATAGTCTCAGAAAGGACACAAAGACCTGAACATCAGCTAAGTTCTACCTCCAAGATATTTCCCATATCAGTCCTTAGCAACGCTGGGCAATGCAGAAGTCTGAATTAATGTTCATCCCTTCCTTGGGTCAACAACACTTCACCATCCTTCCTAATGCTCACTAAGGGAAATTTAAACTCTGCTAACCACCCCTCAACCCCACAATCCCAAATAGGCTAACAGAGATAATATATTCAAAGGGGTAGGCAGGTTAAAATATGTGTCTCTCAAGTAACTGAGCCCATACTTTGTTGCAAATATTTTTTAACAATTTTCTTGGCCAATATGACTATTTATCAAAGCTCTCTTTTGTTTAAGTAAGGACTTGCTGCCTCACAGCCTGTCTGCTTGGTCCTGCAGTGCAGCCATTTAGCTGAATATGTGACACAACAGTAATTACCATGCCAAACCCAACCAGCCGCTGTTAAAAAAAGAACCTCCCCGAAAACCTAAGAAACAAAACCACTGGATTGTGCCTAACAAAGCAGAGTTAGGCAGCAGACGATGGGGAAGCTTTATTCCAGCATTAGTGTTCAGCAAAGTAGCAGGGGCACTGGAAATGAATGGCAGAGTAAGTAGCAGGTTGAAGAAACGTCTCCTCCAGGTTCATTCCATTGTAAGACCTCTTCCCAGCATAGGGTGTTGCCAGAGTGCAAGGCACACAGAGAGCCAAAGAGTCACTTGGAGTGAACAAAGGCCTGTCTCCCGCTGTTGCTTAACGCTGTAACTTTTATTAGCAGCAAGTGACAGCAGTTTAGCCTCCCCTCTTTTTTGTAGGTGATTACATTCTTAAGCCGATTGACTGCGGTGACTAAAGGCAGCTGTTGATGCACCCTCCTTCCTCTTACACACACAATGGCACACGAAGAAAAGAAACTCCAGATTTCGTGTGCTCACGATAGGCTTAAGGCCTTCATTGTCTGAACAGAGGTGAAAAATTGTTTCCTGTATCAGGAGCCTGGGATCCCCAAGGGCAGAGTTTCCACATGCCTAGCAAAAGCAAGTGGAGGTGCTCTGAGTTTGGGAGCACAGAACTGAGCCTCCTCCTAAGTTCCCTTCCCTCTTGGCCCAGACATGGGGGAAGGGGTGGGAAAGGGGACTACAGTAATAAATAGTATGTATTTGGTTGGATTTGGGCTACTAAGTAATCAGCCTGGGAACACCCTGACTGAAAAAGGGAGGATTGATGAATCAAGTTTAAATGCAGCCTACTCAGTCTTTACAGAATGTCAGATGTAGATATGTAAATAGAATTAGTTTTCTTTTTTTTCCCTATGTTTGTTTATACCTAGATTTGTTTCCATGCCTAAGTCCAGGCAGGTGCTTTGCTCTGTGCTCAGAAGACCTTCAGGACATCCAACGTGGCAGCTGTCTTTTCTGTTAAGGCTGAGGGGTGCAATGCCAGTGCATGGGGATGTGGAGGGTGTTGAGGGGGCAGTTCACTGAGCTTGCAAACCACTCTTTGAGGCTGTAAATAGCACTGCCATAGGGAATGGTACTGGGAAAGGATTCCTCATAACCACAAAACAGCTGATAAGCTGGCTCTTCAAGAGGTACTGGCTTTTAACTAACTTGTCTGTGTGAACTGGCACAAAATTTTATCCAGGAGGAAATATGACAGTGGAAGTGGAGTTGCAGCTATAAGTAGCCAATTAAGCTTTTTTTTTTCAAGGAAAAACATGCCTTAGGTATCACCTTATCTGCTGTAAATTAATGGAAAGAACCCAAATCTCTTTCTGCAAGCATTTAGGTGACAAATTTCCTGCTTCAGCCTCTGTTGGCTGTGATGCACAGTAAATACATCAGTTACAGGTCTCAGGAGAGGTTGATCTAACAAGAAGGCTCCTGCTACTGTCTTATCTGAGGTGAGAGGTAATTTACTGTTTAAAGGAGCATCCAAGAGCAAGGCCTCATTTGCAAAAAAAAAAATACAAGGGAAGGAAGTTGTAGGTATGTGTTTTTTTTCTTTTGCACAAACTAGTGAGGCAATGTGGCTGTGGCAAAAAGGGATCAGATCTGCACTTTCCTCCTTGACAAAGCTGTGGGGTATCTGCTTTGGAGCCTTTCTAGCTGAAAACACACCAAAAGGTTCTCCCAGGCTAAATCCAACTGAATGTGTCCAAGATACTGAAGCTTTTAAAGGGATAGTCATGTGGAAAAAAAAAAAAAAACCCTTTGGTATCTCAAAATGAAGTCTTCAAAAATGGTTAAAGCAAAAGGTACTTTTTCCACTGGGAACCTGTGCCATCTGTTTTACTGCTTTGGAAACTGCAATAGGGAAAAAGTTCCCTTTGTGTGCTAAGAACAAATAAGAAATGCTGGTCTCCTTACTACCCTTTGCTCCTCTCTCTCTTTCTCTCCATATAGCTAAGCTCTCATTCATATTTGAGTGACATAAAATGATTTATGAAGTATTGGCCAGATATACAGCTTGCAAACTGATGGAAAAGCTTCTTGATTTTGCTTTGTGCAGTGTGAAAATGGATTTATGCACAGTGGAAGAACTTAACAGGGATGACAATTTGATAAGTGACATTGTTGTGGTAATTTATTTAGAGGAGAAAACCTAGACTGGATCTCAAAAGCTTGAGTAGAGTCAGATACTAGCTCACTGGTAAACCATATCCTGAGACATGAAAGCACTGCTGGTGTGCTGTCACATAGGGAAAGTCTGTTCAGTAATGAAACAGGACACACGAGGGAAGCAGGTGACTTTCCAGGTGGTAATAGAAATACAAGCATAGGTCTGAGCTGGAAAGGTCTCAGTCCAATGGAGTTAGCACAGAGGATGGAAAGATCCTGCTTTTTGTGGAGATGCCAGAAAGTTGTTTGCTTTAGAAACACCTTGGAAAATTCAGTACCCTTTAATGGAGTGATATGGTAAAATATGTTATTTTAATTTCAAGCCACAAGTACCTGATTATAGTTCCTACAAATCTGTTTTTTGTATGGATGAGACAGATGATATAAGGTGAGAAGGTGTGTAAGTCACAAAACGCCCTGATGATGATAACCATATAAAAAATGTTAAAAGTGTGGTTCTGCCACTTCACATCACCTTCAATCCAACCCTGGTGTCTTCCAAAAACTCCATCAGCTGTTACATTACCTCAAAGGAAAGAAACTCAGGCTTAACTTCAGCAGCCCTTGTAGGATATGACTGTGGAAGCTGCTTGTCTGTGAAGAGCTTTCCAAAGCCTCAGGCTAAATCAGCAGCTCTACCTTTCAGGTAGGGGCGGTGTCATTTACACAATCCCTTCAGCCAAAGCTAAAATGAAGTGGCCTGTCTGGACTCCAGGGCACAGGAGCCAAGGGTGCCACACCACCCTGGGCCACACTGATCCACTCTGCAACTGCCCACTGTTGTGTCTGAACACATCCCCTCCTTTTGCAAGCTGCAGTGATTGTGCTGCCCATGTGAATGGACATACCTCAGTAATCACTTCATTGGAAAATAAAAATCCCAGTCTTGGCAGATGCATCTATTCCATCATTCAGGAGCAGCATCTATTTGTTTTGGTTATCTCTACCAGTAGGTGTCATGATACAGCAGCCCGTGAAAATTCTTGGTGAAACAAGAGATAAAGTGGTTAAATAAAAACTAATAATTAGAGACTTTATTTAAATCATTGGATCCCAGTGGTTAAAAGGGTGGGTAATTTTGCTAGATGCTGCCACACTGACATTACTCTCCGTGATTCGGATGTGCTGCAAATGAAAATCTCTCTCATTGCCCCCAAACGTTCTTTTTCATGCCTGTGGAATACATCAGTTTCTCTCATTCCAAGAATGGTACCTGCCCTTCAGTGGGACACGCTAATAATGGGGTGGGTAAGTGACTGACGAGTCATATTCTCTGAAGAAATTAATGATAACCTCTCCTTTGAAGAAAGAGATTCAAAATGAATGCCTCACACATTTGCTATGTCTAAGAGCAGTCCACTTAGATATTTTTGTCACACACATCAAAGCACAACTCTCAGCCATGTCCATTTTTGTGATGGTTTTGGTTTCATCCTTCTGGGAGAAAAAAAAAAAAAAAGGGAAATCAATTAAAAGGAACTGTGATATGCCAGGTAGTCAATCAGGTGCCTGTGCTAACGAAGATCACATCTGTTCAGAACTGCTGCAAATTACAGCGTGACATGAGTTTTCTTTCACCTTGCCAACAGCAAGCCTGGTGCTCATGCCAGACAGGATGTTTGGTTTTCAGGCTTTTGCCTGCACAGGAATGCTGCGTTTTAAGAGTAAAGTAGCAATGTTTTAAAGTTTTATATGATTGCTGGCCTGCTGACTTCTGAGCACTTCTTCTGCTCCCAATGAGGGCATCTGTTAAATTTTTGAAGTTTCTTTCTTATTTTGTTTGGTTGGTTTGGGTTTTGTAAAATTTATTTATCTTAACCCTTTTAAGATCACAAAAAATAAAAAAACCAAACCCACTCCCATGAGATCACATGAAAGCTCCTGTTGCTATTTAGTGAGAGAATAAAAACTGAAGTTCAAAGCCTTATTAGAAATGTCTAAAACCTCCTTTGTCTATCTTTACTTCGTATTCTCAGCAAAGTTCTTACTCTAAGCTTCAGGGATCATGTAAATCTATTCTGAGTGTTTTTAATGATTTTTTCAATCCATATTTTGAAGCTACTCTTCTGTTTTTAAAACATTTATGTTTACAATTGAATTTCTAGATTCTTAAAGGGTTAATACGAAAAATAAATGGAGGCTCATTAAAGGATTCCTCAGCACAGATGGAAGCAAAAAATACTTAAGAATATGCACTTCATTTTAGTGAAAACTCCACCCTGCAAATTCAGTAAAGAGGGAGTGTAAGAGCAAACACAGCATGGAGGTTAGGAAGGTACCATGGTACAGGGTTAACCACAAGGAGCCTGTGAGAGACTTCTAGTCAGGCAAGACTTGATGGAACTTTTTAGTCAGACTCACCAACACCCACAGAGAAACCCTTCTGGACCTGTGACCTGGAGGGGCTGATCACCCAAGTCGTACTGAGCGTTGGCTGATAGGCACTGCCATCTGCAGAACAGAAACAAAACTTCTTAATTGGTAATACAACCTCTCTGACAAGTGTGGGTTTTACACAGCACACCTCCAGCATGTCATACTGTCACTCTTGAAGGAAATGAGACAAGATCACTACATTATTTTGGTATCTCAAAATACTTTGGGAAGAAGTCTGGTCTCTGTTGAATTCAGCAACAGTGAAATATTCATGAAGCAAAGCTACCACAGTGAGCCTGCTTGTCACAACTAGCCCACTTCAGAGTGGTTTACCATTTCTTAGCATTCAAGCTGAATCTACTACTTGGCAACTATATTTTACAAGTGAACATACCAAATTAGCTAGGAGGTTTCAGTGGATGAACACAGAATCTGTTGCATCCAAACCAAATGCTTATGCTTTTGTGAACCGGAGGAGTCCCAATTGGTAATGAATGAGCTTTTTGCCTTCATCCTAGAGCTGTCAGCCTTCTAGAAAGCAACTCATGGTCAGAGTACTTGGTGCAAGCCTCCCAGCTTAGCTGGGATTGCTGGAAGAGCTGTTATAATTAAAGATGTGTCATCAACTGTCCCACTTTTGACTGGGATAGAGTTAATTTTCTTCCCAGTAGCTGGTGCAGTGCTGTGGTTGGATTCAGAAGGAGACCAGTGTTGATAACACACTGGTTTTCTAGTTGTTGCTCTGTAGTGGCCAGGAATCCTTCATCCTCTCATCCCACCCCACCAGGGATCAGGCTGGGAGCACAGGAAGCAGGACAGCTGACCCCAGCAGGCCAGAGGGGTGACACACACCATATGGCTCCATATGTAACCTGAGGGAGGGAAAAGAGAGAGAGCTGGGCAGGACCACTGCTCAGGAACTGACTGAGTGGTAGGCAATTGCACCCTCTGTGTGATATTTGCCAAATCCTGAAGCTATGACTGAGGTGAATGCTTCTTAATTTTATAAGGATTTTCAAAGGTCTTAGCCTGAGATCTGCTCTCTGTTCAATGGGTTCCATTTAATTTTCCTATTCAGGAGTGGCCCCAATAACTGTTATTCACAGCCTGGGACAAGATCTCTATAATTTGTAGCTAGCTGTTTCTGATAGCTCATGAATATAAATTTGGAGAACAAAAAAGTGTGCCCTTTCAAAATGTGTCAAGTTGAGTCTTGACTCAAGTAACTTCTGACAAACAGACCTGGGTCTGCAGAGTCCTTTCAGGGCCTGGTGCTCATCCAGGCACCCAACGCCCACTGATTCCTTTCCTGTCATCATGTTTTGCCATTCACACTGTATTACCATAACAATGACATCCTCTTATTGGTAGAGAGCAAGAGAAGCCTAATAAAAAGTCTGTGTCCTGGTTGGTATTATCATTTTCCCCTACAGAAGAAAATTAAAAGTTGTCATTTTAAAGTGACAAGGATGGGCAGATGGCCTTTTTTAAGCAAAGAAGATCAATTTTCACTGCTTCAAGTCCTAAAATGTACCATCTTAGCACGATGTACAGAGAGACAGCTAGTAACTACATTTCCCTCTCAGTTTCTTGGCAGTGGAATTCTCTTTCATGTTCTAAAATAGCCTGAAGTCCCAGTGACGGTGACACTGGGACAAGCTGCCAGTGGAAGAGTTTTTCAACAACCACTGAAGCATCCCCAAGCTGCCCACAATACCTAAGCTATATAATTCTGCAGAGATTTTCCCAAAACTTCTCAGCCCAAAAATAGAGAGAATGCAGAGCCCAGACTACAGGCCATTGGGAAAGAGAAGTTTTCTGTAACATCATACAGAACTCATAACTGCCCTCTCTGAGGCTAACAATGAGCCAAAAGTTTGGATCCCCTGGGATGCCATCCAGAAGGAACTTAGCGGGCTTGTGGAGTGGACCACTGTGAACCTCAACATGTTCAGCAAGGTCAAGTGCAATGTTCTGCACCTCAGTATCAATATAGACTGGGGAATGGGTGGCTTAGGACTGGAGAAGGACTTGGTAATACTGGTGGATGAAAAACTGGACACAAGCCAACAATGTGTGCTTGCAGGCCAGAAGGACAGACACATCCTTACCTGCCTAATGAAAATTGTGGCCTCCTCTGGAGTTCCCCACAAAAGGAGCACATGGTTCTGCTACAGCAGGTCCAGAGGAGGGCCACAAAAATAGTCAGAGGACTGGAACACCCCCTTATAAGGAAATGGTTAGAGAGTTGGAGTTGTTCAGCCTGGAGAAAAGAAGGCTCTGGAGCAGCCAGAAAAGCCTTTTGATACATATGAAGGACACAAACTGATTTTTCTCAAAGATCTGCAGTGACAGGACAAGGGGCAATGACAATGATTTTAAACTGAAAGAGGGTAAATTTATATGGAAGGTAAGGAACACATCTTTTACAATGAAGATAGTGAGGCACTGGAACAGGTTACCCTGAGAAAGCCGTGGATGCCCCATCTCTGGAAATGTTCAAGGCCAAGTTGGATGGGGCTTTGACAGTTGTCCGTGGAGAGAGGTTGGATTAGATGAGCCTTGAAGGTCCCCTCCAATCCAAACCATTATTTGATTATGTGACTCTAAAACTTTAGTCAATAACCACGTGGTAGTTTTTTAATTGACCTTGATTTCAAGCCCTTTATCATCGTTTATAAGGCAGCAGAATGATGAATGGCAGGGAAACTAAATGGGATATGCCCTTTCCTTGACACCCAAGTCCAAAGAAGGGAGTGGATGTACACTATAGAGATTTCCCCACAATAGCAGAAGAAATCTGGACTCCATATTCTGTAAACAAACAACAGTAATAGTAATTTTTTTAAAAGGAGAAATCATATGCTTTCATATTTTAGCACTGAGACAAATTTTCCAACTCTATGCTAGATATTAAGGATTTATATTAAATCCCTAATTTTATTTCTGCTCTTATTTACAGTTTAAATCAATTAATATATGGTTTAATATAGTATAATTAGATTGGACAGAGACATTAAAAAATAGGCTGTGCCCCTAATTATTAGAGAATGGCACAGTGAGTTAAACATGCCTTGTAGCTTACAATTTTCAAATATCAGGTGCAGCAAATGAACATTGTTAAGGCTGCCTGCTGGCTAGGGCAGTAAGAGCTTTTCTCAGCTAGAAGCTATTTCTCCACAGAGCAAATCCTCCCCTTCCTACTACAAAATATGAGAGGAAATAAATAGGTCAAGCTTGTGGTGCTAAAACACTGTGAGCTAGGAACCACAAATTAATTTCAAACAGTTAAACAGAGACATGTTTGAAATATTAATAATACTTATCCCTTCTATTTTTCCAGTTTTTCCTTCTGCTTTTCCTGCTATGAGTACATCACTGTGTTGTGACTGAGCATGAAATGAAACAGCACCAAGAACTGATTAGCAACCCTACAATAACAAAACAGCAGCCTCACAAGAATAAAGAAAAAATTATGTGATATAAGTTTCCAGGGGAGTATTAGGACAAATTTTAATTTAGATTCTTTTCTAGAAAACCTTGAAAATTCAGTAAGACTGTTTCTTTTTAATTAGCTACTGTAATTTACCTCCCTGCTGAGTCAAGAAGAGGAAGACAAACTGATCTATGTGCTGGATCCTTTTTCCAGCTCTCCTTACATCATAGTTGACTAACTACAGCAAAGATGTACTCACAAAAAAGTTCTCAATATATATAGTCACAATAATTAGATCTCTTACACTGTGTTTCCAGACATCATTAGAAAAAGGAGCAAAAAAATTTGCATAGAATATCTTTATCCAGACTCTGGGAAAAAGGAGCAAAAAAATTTGCATAGAATATCTTTATCCAGACTCTGGGAAATTAACTGAATTATGTGGCACAACATAACATTTCTACTCACAAAGCAGTTAGTAATTTTACAGCCTTTCCAGCTCCTTTGTGCTCCTTTGTTCAGTGGTGAAAAAGAGATTTAAGCAGGTAATTTGAGTAGAGGTAAAAAAGCATTTCTGTACCCTGTTGTACAACATTTGATTTAGTCCTGACAATGGAAAGGGGTCAACAGACCCAGACATCCACAGGTTGCACGGCCTCAAGCAACTCATTTCTCTTTTCCCTGATATTTTTTAATGATATATCATGCACAATGACATCAATCTTGGCCGAAAAGAAGGAGGGGGAATTGGGGTGCGTAAAAAATCTGAAGTAGCCACTGGCTAGGTATCAGCTGGGCATTTCCTCTCCTGGTAGGAAGTGATGAGGGATTACTTCTACATCCTTTTTTCTTTTTCATTCTTCACGTACTCAGCTGGACCCAGTTTTTTTCCCTCACTTTTGCTCTTTGGATTTTTTCCCTGTGCCACTGTGGGGAGGGAGTGTGAGGGTGGGTGAGGACTTACCTGCCAGCCAGGGTAAACCCACCACAGCACCAAGCTGTTGTAGGCCATGGATGTGCATTTAGAAATCCATGCTATCGGCTGGCTCTATTCTTCTGGTCTGCTCTGGCTAGTACATCTTTATCTGTTTTACACATTATTCAGAGACAGACTTCAAGGCTGTGAACAACTGATCTTGTCCAGCACAGACATTTTATATTCTTACATACTTAATCCAGAAACCATCGGTATGACATTGCTTGATTTCTCCCATTATTTCACAATTGTTTTCCACATGCTGGTGTTTTTCAATAGTGGGTGGAGCCTGGACTAGATCCTTGCTTCAGGATCTATCAAGATCAGCTTTTCTTATTACAGAAAAACATATCTCCTTTATGAATGCCTCAGAAGCCTTTCAAAGCCAGACTAAGAGGAGCTTCAACAAATTTACGGGAAGTCTTTTAACACAGTGCTAGGCACTTAGAAGAAATTAAATTGCTCCTCACTTTCAATGGAGTTTTACCAACGAAACCTACCTCCACCTACACTGTATTCAGCAGGGACTCAGGCCATTACAGCAAGAATATCCTGTCACTTTTGTATAACTCTGTTTTCCAATCAGTGTTATAGCCACAGTCACATACACGTTCACCTGCTTTCCCTCATTCAGAAAATTTCTTCTCTGTAGGGGATGAGCAGCTTTAGAACTGTCAAATGCTTGCTTACCTCTGTAAATTCTTTCTGTAGCTTCTCATACTCACCATGGCTGCTCTGGCTGGTATGGTGGTGTTATCCTTCAGTGATAGGCAGCAAGGTGCCAATCGGGTTAAAAAGGTTTCACTCCAGATCTCTTTTCATGTGTTCTGACTCCAGGTTCTCAGCAGACATCAAAAGCAGTAAACCAATCTAATTAGTTGATAAGATAGCCAGATTGTCCACTCTCACAGCCCAAAGTTGCATCTAAAGATATTATCCACAGCTGTCCATGAAAACTACCCTGGAAATCAGGGAGAGAAGAACGGATGACTGACTTGTCTTCCCAGTGGGTATGAAAGCCTAAAGAGATTCCACACACTCAGAGCATGGTCAGGTTTGGTACTTAACTCTGTAGGGAAGTTTATGGACATAATGACATTTTCCCACCATCCCTCCCTGCCCAGCAATCCCTTGAAGACTACACATCTGACAAGACCGCTCACAAAGAAACTCCAGGACAGCTGGGAAGATGTGAGGCTGTCTCAAGGACCAGCACCTGCCAGTCTGCACCGACGATGTTCTGTAGTGAGACATCCACAAAACTTGAATACTATTTTAATAAAGGTATTGGATAAAAAGCAGCCTTATGCAGTCATACTCAGTGGACACACCCACGCTGGTAGAAACTGGCCTTATCCTAACAGCCTATCCTATTTATGCCGAGGTAATCAGGCCTTTGTTACAGAATAGTGGATGAGAGAAAGAAATAACCCTGAGGTTGTTGCTGGGTGCCTGAGCAAGATCTTCTCCCTTGTGCTTTTACTGCCTTAGAAGGTTCAAAGCAAACAAAAGTAGGTGGCTCTGAGACCTGGATTCAAGAGGAAAAATTTAGTTGCAATGCTTGGATCTAGATTTGCACACACAAAAGGGACAGAGGTTTATGGTCTCTCCTTCACAGGATAGGTCTGAATTTCAGTACCCTCTTAGAAGAGGAAGTTAAAACTATAATTGAACCTGTGATTGTTCCAAAGAAGAAATTAATGAACTTAGGGGTGGAAACAGCTCTAGAATAAAAACTCCCATCTGTCTGATGGAATTTGGTATAGACAAACCACTTGAGGACAGTTACTCTTAAGTATTTGTATGAGACTTTGGAGGACATCAATTGCTCCTATGATTGAAGAAGACTCTAAATATTCCAAAGGTGGCACCCAGAAGAAGAGGATGTGCCTAGAAGACATTGTAGAAGACATGGAAAACTATCAAAGCAGGCTGGGAATGGAGCTGGAAAAAGGGGAAACTAGTCATGGGCCTTGAAGGTTTTATGGTGATCCCAAACTTTCTTATTTCTCCCTCAGGAGAAGGAGTAATTGAGGGAGAAGTAAGAGGAGTGAGAGGATAGAACAATAAATTAAATTTCTTACCTCCTTGTCATCTAGCTTCTTGTTCTTACCTGGATTTAGCAAAAGAGCTGAAAAATGGTGAGGTTGCTCAGCTGAGGATTCCTGGCTGGCAAACAGCCTCTTGGACAAACTGCTAGTTGGCTGGTTGCTGCTTTGGTGGCAGTGTCAGGCACACTGCCCTGCACAACAACACCAAGGAAACTTGGAAACCTAGGCAATGCTGCCACTCCTGTCTGTGGAAGATGTTTGCCAGAGCTTTTTTTGGGTGAGGACAGCACAGTGACCTGGCACAAGGTACCTCCTTCATCCCCTCCTGACATGCAGGAGAGAGTGTAGATATTTGAAAGTGGAAGAGAGGAAAAAGGCTCTTGGGTCTGAAGGGGTTTTTGAATTCCTGGTGAGACAAAAGCTGAGGCAACCCCACATCTAGGGCAGAGATGAGCTGTAGCCTTTCAGGGGCACAGGGAGATGATGTTAGAAACAAACGCACCTCAAACAAAGACGGGCAACAACTGGTAAGGATTTGAAACAATATTCTCATATTGAAGAATAGGGGCCTCTAAAAAGACATCAAATATTTTTTAAAGAACAAATGTAGAGTGGCAAAGTGGTGGTCCTTCCAGCCAACTTTAAATTATATATGCCAGTTACTCAGTCCTACTGGATTTACTCAGTAATGTTGAGAAACAATGTTTGAGGGGCTGCATGAATTGGACTGGAAGGCCCTTTTCCCTGTTTATAAAGACTATAATAGTTATAGCTTTACATGCTATTTCATTTAAATGTTATAATGTTTCACAATCATGTATTTAAACACAGAAATCTGTTTATTTACCCAAACAAAACAGAGGAAATGATTCCAGCCCTCAGGTTTTGAATTCTCATTTAAATATGTGAACATGAGTCCACAACTTAGAGATGTTTGTGTATCTATGTACCTCCAAAATACTCATATTTCATAGGCTTTTTCACATTAATATTCACCAACAGTATCACAAAAGTTCTTTTTCTTTTACATAACTGTAAGCAACAGTAATTCTAGAAACACTAGAGAAAAAAAAAAGCATAGCAATGTCCACAGTTACAAGAAAAAGTGCACATTACTTGGTCACAATCACAGTCATTACTTGGAAAACTATATGTAACAAGTAGATATAAAATATCACTGATGCCTTAAACTCATTGTCAAAAACGGAATTACATAAAATTTTGTACATGAAATAAGGCAAATTTAGGAATGCACAAGAAACTTGTTATTCAACAAAAGCTAAACAACAGAACAAATAGTACAATAAGCATAAACTAAAGTACCTTTTTCTATATACTTAAAAAGAAGCCTGCCATAGTGCACAAAGAAAACACCATTAATGTGTAATCACTATTATAAAATAAGAAATAGAGGGATTGGGAAGAGTGGGGAAGGGGAGAGAAGAGTTTTATTATAGTTGCAGCTGCATCCACTTACAGTTTTGTACAGGTTTTAGCTAGGCCTGGGAATTATACAAATTATACCAGAAGTGTCAATGACCTTCCTTGGTAAGAATTTTGTTTAAATTAAGGAAAAAATATAAATACACACAAGAGTGCAAATTTTCAGATTGTCACTTGCAACCTCTTAACATTCATCATCTATATCCAATCACAACTAGAGGGACTTGTATAAGACAGCAGCAGTGATCATGAAGTCAGATGAGCTCACCGTAAGAAATCAAACCATCTTTTTTTTTCTCAACGATATGTCTTTTTTAAAAAACGCTCAACTCTTTATTAACTGCTAATAAAGCTGCAATATATTACAGAATGGAGTTGAGAATGGCATGAATGCAGGAAATGCATACTTCCTTTGGAAGGTATTCCATAGATGACAATTTACAGTACACAGGGGAGGAAATTATCCAGCATCAAGAGTTACTCATTGTAGAAAGAATATGAAGTTGGGGAGAAGGGCACAGCCAGGGATTCAAGAGAGGAAGGGGGGACTTAAAATAGCTCCTCAAAACATTTTCAGGACCAGTGAAAAAGTTTACCAAAGTAAAAATGAAAAATCTTGAATGAAAACAAAAATCTTTTGTTTCGTTTTTTTATAAAAATTACATTTTTTTAAAATACAAGATCCTTTTAATTGCAATTGTGCCCTGTAGCAACAGGACATTTGGCAATGTTTTGCCATATACTGCAGCTTTAAGTCCAATGAGTCAGTATCACATTCCACTAATATTGCACTTGGATCTTGAACCACTTGTTTTAAAAAAACATCACAGCATCTTCTGTTTCCTCCACTTGTTAGAATGAGTTAATTTCTAGCCACTTTTTCGATATTAATGCTGACACACTAAAACAAAAGCAATAGGCTGGACACAGTAAAGTACCTCGGAAATACCAGAGGCCGAAGTTCACTTGAAGCACCTTAACACATCACTTTATGGATCAAGAACAGTGTGGCATTATGGTAATTAACTCTCCTAAAAGACTGTGCAGTAACTGAAGTGTGTGCTCTGGGAAATCAAAATGTCATTAGTGGAAACTCTGAGATAAGACCAGGCCGGTGTGAAGGTCTTGTGACTCAGTTCTGCTGCAAGATCAGGTTTTCCAGTTCGTCTGCAGAGCGCAATAAAAACGCGGCCGACTCTCGGTACCCTGCCACCAGCTGCCTCACTGCGTTGATTTCAGTGGGACTCAGCTGCGGCCTGGAGCTGGAACTGCTGGAGGACCCAGAGCTGGTTGCTAACTGCCTCTTCATACTGAGATCTGTTGGACCTGCAGACAGCAAAGGAAAAGAGAAGAAGCTTCAGAGCTGCTGCCAGAGACGTTCCACAGGTTTGCAGATACAAATGCAGAGTAACAGGACCTGCTCTCAGCTGCAAGTAGCAGAAATAAGCAGTAAGTGTTCAGTTACTGGCTGCCTTGACAGGAACCACAGCAATTTATATTTATGTATCACAGACCCCACTTGCAGAACATAGTGGGCAAGTCCACTGGCAGCAGAAAGTTACCCTCCAGGGGTATATTCCAACAGTGTGAGCCACTTGCACCCCAAACCCTGCTCTGGGATCTGATGACGGTGATCAAGCAGAAGGTTCATCTCCTGCACCTCCCCCAGCTCCAGCTGCCGTCATAGACTTCATGGCAATATGCACACTTGCAATTTTTATCACAGAAAATCCAACTCATGCTCTCTAGACAGCTATTTTCACATTTTATGCTTCAATCAGCATGTGGCCAGATTGAATCCCTTGCAGACGTAGATAAATGGTCATCCACATGGCTTGCCTGACTCTGTCTGATCACTTACATAAATAGCTGCTCATGAATGAGATTAGGCTGGTGACAATCTGGCTCCCACAGTGAGGAGCACACTATCATCTGTGAGGGCTGCATACAGCTGGCAACACATTGCAAGGATCTTGTAAGGCCAGAACACTGACAAGAGATTCTGCAGCAATCACCATGCTGTCGTGTTGGCAGCTCACAGCAATATGCTTAGCACTTCTCTTCAAAAAAGATTCTCAAGACCATGAATACTTCATACAGAACACAGCATTCCTGAGGGCAGTCTGCAGGTTACTGTGATTGGCGAAACATCTGCCATCATGAACTTTGGCTTTGTGTGGAATTTCCCTGGCTGTTTGATCAGTTATTAACCAGCTAAGATGCATGGTGCTTTAATGAAGCGTTTTTCATTTCCACTTAACCCATTTTTTTCTTTCTGGAGTGTAAATTTGGACAGGTAGAATTGGACTGAGGACTTTTTTGAACATATGTAAAAGGATATAGATGGCAATTATACCTATTAAACAGAATGTTTTGTGTGACTCTGGGAAAAACTGCTCTCCCTTTTTGGCAGTGTAGCAAATCTTTACTTCTGGCAGGAAGAAGATCAGACTAGCCTGACCCTAATCTTAAGACTCTCCTGGAAATTGAGATCAAGCTAGCCAAAGCAATGTATCTTGCTCTTTTACAAGAAAAATATCACTCTTCAATTTGCTCAGGACAATATGCCAAGGTTTTCCAGCAAAGACTAGAATAACTTTAAAATTTAACATATTCAACTTTAGAACACAGAACACACTAATTTGTACTCTGGAGGTTATCCTAAATAATCCCACAAATTTATAAAATTCAAAACCAGAGATTTGCAATCATAAGCACTAGTGGAAAGGGATGTCTGATTTCCAGAAGCTGAAGATCTGGTCATAAACCTTATTTAATTTTCTTTCTTATATGCCTTTGCAGAGGTACAGGTGAGACCACAAAAAATGTGGAGATTTCCATGTCCCCACAAAAACTGAAGTTAACAAAAAAGCTCCCCTTGAGTGAGTAAAAGCAGAGATGGGACTATGGAAAGAAACTACTCAAACAGAAAGAGCCCCATTAGATCTGATTTCCTACTACACTACTAGAATGAGCAGCACTTAGCCTTACAACTTGTATTATCTGGTTTTACACTTGTATAAATGAACTGAATTTTAAATGACTTCCAGTGTACAAAGGATAAATTAAGCACAATTAGCTCAGTGAATTTGTTTGAGTGTGACCTCACACAACAGGAAAATGACTGAAGACACTCAGATGATATTTTTAAATAAAATCTTAACCCAGCACCGGGAAGAATGGTATACCAATCATAATGCCAGTTGTGCTGAATGGTTGTAAGAAGCCATTAAAGACTTCTATATTTATTGAGGCAGTAGTGAAAAAGCTGCCACTGACATATTGAGGGCATTGTGCTCCATATGAACCTACTTTAACTTTTATGTTCTTTCCTTGACTTCATTCATGTCACTGCCAAAAACACACACACACACTCAATCTCAATATCTGGCAGAACAGAGCTTCTGCAGCAGGGCACATCACTTTTATGAAATGTAACTGAAGGTCTTTTCTCATTGGTAATCCAGATTTTAAGTGAAAGAATAGGATATCAGTTTGTGTCAATCATAAATAAAATAGACATGGAAATGTGCTTGTTCTAGGTTTCCCTTACACAAACTGATGGTGCACTGCTGTGAAAGTAAAACTAGGAGCAGACCAGATGTCCATTATGCACAATGAGTATAAGTCCTCACAAGTCTATAGGGTCACATTATTTAAATACTATGAAGATATGGCTGGCTCTGTATTCCTAGATGTCTGGATTAACTTTCATGAAGAAAGTTATTTAATTCTTCAGAATATTTATCTTTGGATCCTGCAGGTACTGGAAAAAAGTCGGATGGCAGTCTGCATACACAAGGGACAGTCACAACACAAAAGTCCTCTTGGTCTGGGAGATTTCTGTTGTGTCAGAGCTCTTATATACAAAGAAAATAAAATATCTCAAATTTTAACATACCCAGTTTCTTCAAACTACTTGGTAGGTTTATTTTTGTTGTTGTTGTTTCAATTTACTAGTAAAACAGTATTTTATGTCACTCCCCAACTCCTGCCTTGTTCTTAAAAAAAAATTATGTCCTCCAACTCCCTCAAAGAAACTCCCCCCTGAGGAAAAAAAAACAACAAAGGAATACACACAGAGAGAAAAGTTTCATAGCTATGATTTTGGGACAGTGAGAACACCCATGCCTTTTCAGGAAGGTAAGCTGACAGAGAACTGAACACAAAAAAAAAATCCCATGCTTCATGTGGAGATAAGGATTTTAGCTCTTTTAATTAAGTTATGGGACCTCTACATCTCACCTCTAAAGCTTACCCATGACTGCCCAAGCTTTATATCTGGGAGAACACCTCACTCAGAGATTAGTGCCAGCATGTGTTATATTGGTCTCAGCTTTTAATAGCTACGACAGACACTGACTAGAGATTCTCGAAGATTGGCCAGGCTGCTAAATGCTAATAATAAAATTAGTAATAAAATAATAAAATACTGTAACTTATTTGTAGCTCCATGAGTCACACCTGGTCATTTAAAAACTAAGGAATAAGTGAAACCTATAAGTGCATTCTTGTACTGTAGATTTTTCCAGTGTAGCTTTATGCAAATCAGCTATTGAAACTTGGAAAACTAAACCTTACTCATACCCACCATATCTCTTTAATCAGAAAAATAAATCACAGCTATTCTGAAGGCTTAGCATAGCTGGTTAAGAACACTTCATGTACATCTATCTCCAGAAGCCATCACCACAGGTTACTAAATCTGGAAAAAGCTGAACAGCTTCACAATCATGTCTTTTAATAACTATTTTTACTATTTCTTTAGCGTATTTAGCATAATTTATTAGGCTGCCAGTCCTCACAGGAACAAGAAAGTGTATACTTGCAAAGAGGGAAAATGGAATATTTTTGCAATGAATTTTGCAGTGTCAGGTTCCTCCAAGATGTTACTGCACATTTTAGCATACTGCTTCCTATTCTGGAGTACTTCAGGATTATTAAAAATCTTGATTGCAAACATTATCAGGTTCCACAATGTCTGTTGAGCAAGCAAATATCACAGAGATTAGGACAGGAGATTTATTTCCATTTTTTTCTTTCTCCCAGTGCATATTGTCATAACACAAAATTGTCGCCTTCCATGTTTTTATAACAGCACAACAATCTCACAAGCACTGGATTAAAAAAATTGCTGAGACAGATCCTTTCTTTTATACTATTTCAGAAGATTAAAGTATTGCTCTTCTGCTTCTTGTTTGGACCACCTGATTGCACTTTAACATGGGAATATTTTTGATTTACTATCTCTGTCTAGTTACATTGACCTAATTTCCCCTATGAGGTGCAATTGTTCTTGCTGGAACCACATCAGGCTCAATATGTAAACTCTAAAACCCACTCTTCATGTGCTAGACAAACATTTATGAAATTAGCTGCTAGAAATGTCTGCCACTAAATACACTGTGGAACAAATGGCTTTTTCCGTAAATTACAAGACTTTAATGGAACTAGTTATTGCCTCGTGCGCTACTCATTACCAATGTGATTTATATCAAATTCCAAAATATGGGTCAGATGTAGATGTGCTGCTGATACTGATTGCTTAGATACTATCAACTGTCTCAGCAAAATTCCCTTAAGAGTTGTATGTTGTCACTGGGTAGCTACCAGTCTTATAATTAACAACTACTGAAAGAATAATAAATGTGTCAGTGACTCTCAAAATGGTTATCACTATTGTACATAATAATGTAGAATAAAAAATAATTTTTAAAAGCTTTATGTGCTTAAGCATCTACATGTTCATTAGTAGTTAAGCAACCTTTTCCACCAGTAATAATGCAAAAAAGCAGTGACACTTATTTGGAGAAAAATACATTTGCCCATGCTTTGAAATCTCTTGTGTGTATCTCTTCTATTGCACCTACTCTCCTCTTCCATTTTATCCCCACGAGGGGCTTTAGAGAAGAGGTTGGACTACATTCCTATATACCCCAATAAAATGAAATAGGAAAAATCCTATCAAAGTATGCTACCTTTTCTTCCAAATCAGATGTATTTATTGTAATGAGAATGACTTATTGTGATATTATGTATCTGTCAATATTTCCTCCTGTCTTCAAACATAGAGCAGATGTGCCTGTAAGTATTGTTTCAAGTGCCAGGAGAAACCAAGAAAACAGGGACTGATAAATTGGACCTTTTAGGCTTCTTTCTCCCTTGTACACCTCTCTCTCTGGCAGACACATCTTCTGCTACCTCAGACAGCAGGAAAAAAAATGCTGTCTTGCCTGAGGAAAGTGATATGAAAACACAGAAATGCCTACAGCCATCATTCATTTTCAGTGATCAGGGAACACAGTGGTCTGGGATTAAATGATTATGTGAGATCCTTCCAATCCACCATAGGAGATTAATTATGAGGTTTATACCGTGTTGTCTTAACAGTTGTCACCTCAGCTTTGAGCAGAGGTAGGAAAGAAGGATACCTCCCAGTACATCCACAGACATTCCATTCCTATCCTTGTGGTGGGAATGGAGTAGTTATTGCCTGTGCCACATATCTGACAATTTGAAGATGATGAGGAAGGAGGAAGAAGAATGTGGGGAAGATCTTAACAGAAAATTCAGCCAGCATTTTCAAGCAAAAAAATTCCCTTTGTCAAAATATGGGTCAAACGATTTAATTTCTCCCAACCCCACCTCTTGAGGTTTTAAATGGGATTAAACATACTGTCCCATGTTCCTAACTCTATCACTCTTGATCTGTTTCTTCATGCTCCAGGCTCTGTGTTAGAGACAAACTGTGTTCTCTTTCCCCTCTCTCCACTTTGATGTCATCAGGTTAGCGCTGAGAACACAAAAGACTGTGCAAGAGTAGAGGTATAAAGAAGACCAGGAGAGAGGAACCACAGCAAAAACCCATTCAACCCCTATATCCTGGGTAGCCAATCTGTGGGTAACCCATTTAGCACTTTAAAAATCAGCTACATATTGGATATTTTCATCTGTTGGTTTTTTCCCCTAGTTTGTCACTAAGAACATCACCAAGTTTATCACCGCTATCAATCATGCAAGTGCCAAGATTTAAAGAAGATTACAACTTGACCAAAATTTTGGATGTGGAAAGGAGGCACCTTCCCTGCTGTCTCATGAGCAAGTGGAAAAGAGTGCTCAGTACTCCTCTCCCTGCCAGAGATCAGCACCATCATGCTAATCCTTGGAGGTCAGCAGCACCTGCTCTAGGAGATTCCCCCAGCTGCTCCGTTGTCTTCAGCAGGGCTGCACCTTCTGGAGGACCAGGATGCAGAAGGACCGGACCAGGAGGGCTGACTGGCACATGGGTAGGAAATCCAGGGCCAGGATTTGCCGTGGTGTAGACATAATGGGATTCAGCTGAAGAACTCACCTGAGCTGGAAGGGGACTGGACGTTCGTGGTGCCTGGGATGCAGTGCTGAGTTGTGGCTGTGGTGGAGGTAGGCTGCAGATCTGTGGAGAGAAATGGAGACACAACACTTTATCTTACTGTCACGTGAGGGCATATCCTGCATGGCCAGCCCAACACTGAGTCTGAAACACCCTCTTTTTATACACACAAAAGGAATTCACTGACATTTCTGTCATTTCAGACAATGAGGCAGAAGAAACAGTCCCAAATCACCTCTAGGCAACCCAGCTATGGCAGCAGAAACACATTCCACAACTCTTAGAGAAATTAGACTTCAGGAAATGAAGCAGCTGCAAAGACCATGACTCCAAGGAGCCCAACATGACTTCAGAGAGTGCTGACAGTCATCAGGAGAGGGCAGACAGCAACCTAGTGGACTGAAATACATGGGGAGACAAGCCAATCCCACTGCCTCAGGAGATGCTCAGGCTACATGCAGGGACTTCAACAGCTCCTGGGGGTATCAAGAGATTTTGCTCCCAACATTATCTCCTGTCCTGATCCTCCTGCTCTCAAGCTGAAAATTCTTCCGAGCTCAGTCCAGGAATGATAGAGGGGGGACAGCTGGAGCCTTTGTGGCTGGCTAATTTGTTGACATTCACTTAGCTATTGCACCTTGAAGATTCTCCATTCACTTCTGTAACAGGAACTGCAATAGCCTCAAAAAAAAAAAGAGCTGTGGAAATCCACCCTTCTCGATGAGTAGTTCTCCTTTACCATCTAAATGAATCAAACACAACATGACCAAAGGTTTCTCCCAGCCCATGTACATGCTGACAGACACTACGTCAACCCACAGATTGCTTTGTGAATGTTTCCAGCCAAGCTGGATTGGCCTAAAAAGTTTAAAAGGAGGGGGAAGAGACATCTTGGTGCTGTAAGACCAAGCCTTTTCCTTCTGTGCTTTCTTGCCATAATAAAGGAGGGGTCATTGCACAAGCTGCTACATTCTGTTTGCTCAGATTGAGCAGTTTCATGAAGGCTTGCCCCGTGCAGTTGTGTGAGGAGCTAATTATGGCTCTGTAATTAGTCATGTGGAAGGACAGACCTCCCCATGTGGAGGGAAGCACTGCAACAGCAGGCAGAGTGGGGTCCCTGAGCCAGAGCCACCAAACAGTTGGGTGAACAGATAGCTAAGTCTGTAAGGTCAGAGTAGGGATGAACTTTATATGGAGGAAACAGCCAAATTAAATGAGTCATAGAATACAAAATACATACATCAGCTGGACTACTAGACAGAGAGTTAATTGGACATTAATTATCATATTACTGTGGGGGAAGGTCCAGAAATAGGTAATCAAGCAGTGAGTTTTAGATAGCTATTGCAGCAATTGCAACTTCCTTTTTTTCTGTTTTAGCAGATACAAAAAAAAGACCATATTTGTTTATACACACATTCTGACTGAGGTGTATATTTGTTTTTACACCAGGAGAACATCTGTAAACGTGACAAGAACATTTGATAGGTTACTATATTGAAAAGGAATTGCATTTTTAAATTAGGTCTTAGCTCCTGCAAACAATTCAGAAGTAAATATCCTGTTCTCCAGAGAAATACCTCATTAACCATTTTAACAGCCTTGCATATGTTTGGAACAAGAGTCCTTGAAACAGCATAATGACTGCAAGCAAAGGTCCTGTGAGGTCTGTCACGAGGGCCATGGTTACCCCTGTCAGCTGCAACTCCAGCCACTCCTCTTGCCTACCAATGGACACATCAGAGAGGAGTGACAGATCTCACTGGCCTCCAAGTCTCCCGGCTTCTCCTGTAGGGAAACCAGCTACTAGAGCCAGAGCAATTTACCCTTAATATCCAAGAGATAATTAGGTTAGCTCCTGGTTTTGTGTCAATGAGACCAAGGAATGGACAGAGTTGCCTTTCCACAACTTTCCTAATGATCTTCTTGAAATGGCAAGTGGATCACAAATCACCAACCTAACTAGACTGTCAGCATCAACAACTGGTTTCCAAGTCCTGGCACACAAAGACTTTTGGTTTCCAGAGCTTATGTACTTTGGTTTGTGTAGGATCCCTGTGGAGAAGATGGACATCTTTGCACAACCTTCCCACTATGCACAACCATATGGGAGAAGTGCAATGGCTTACTGGTCTTTCAAAATAAAAGGACATACAGACAAAATTGTCTAGTGCAAGTAGGGAAGGCAAGGAAGAAGAAATGTTGAGCATATGTCTGTATACAAACCTGTCTTGAGCTTTAATTGTGAAAAAAACACTGGAGTCCTCCATGTTAAAGGCACAAAGAAGATGTGGCTTTTAATCAGAAGGCAAGACGAATTGATGGTGTTTAATTTGTACATAATTTTTTAAAATTACATGCTGAAGAGACATAGAATACTTTTGCTTAAACCTCTCAATTCACTGCAAAATGGGATTTATGAAAATGTATCCTATTACAAAAAGTTTGAAGGGAAAAACAAGTACACAAAACAGTTGTGATTCCTCACAGTTTAAGATTATATTAACCAGGACAATATTGATGGCTTAGGCTGACATATAACACATGGGGAGCCTAATCTTACTCTTAGCTGGGTAAAATGGCAAATGCCAACTGTTTTCAGCAGAAACTGGTTTAGATCCTCTTTGGACATAATGTAAAAGACAATTTTAAAGTGCTTGTGCATTTTCACAAAAAACCCAAATTTCCACTGCTTGCCTTACTATTATGAAAATATTTGATCAGAGACCATATTCAGTGCCTCAGATATGCTCTCCATGTGTATGGAAACAATTGTAATCATCTTTCACTCTGAGTCAAAACTTATGACAACTAAAGTATCATCTTTTTAATGACTTTTTAGAACTTAGCACAAATCATCTACAGACCTTTGAGAATTCTGCAGGCAGGGGGTGAGGAAGAGGATGTGACTGAAGGTCCCCAGCATACCACATTACAATAACTCCTTGTAGGCTGCTGCGCTGATAACATTTTGGAAGCTGCTGAGCATGCCAAATGTAGATGCTGTAGCTGAGCAATTATCATCCAACCTAAGTCAGTCCCTCTGCCTGAACTGGCACTCTCGTCAGCCAGAGAAGGATCAGCCAGGGCAAAACCCCAGGGATTTCTCCATCCTCTGAGACATTTCTTTAAATACAGTCCCGGGAGTCAATCAAACCTCAGGCTTCCAGAGTAATCACATTTCTCTGACAGAGAGACAATACCCTTTTTATCAGTACGGTATTGCTCTGCATTTGTACAAAATCAATATGAGGGATAATTTCAAACAAATACTACAATTTGCTAACATTTTTTTGTTACAGAAGCTTGCCAATGTAAGAAGAAAGGAGTGTTGTCTACATAAACGACACCACTTGCTTTTTCAGAGGGATATACAATCTCATGGTAACACATATTTACCTTATCATTTTTAGTGTAGGATATAAATGAATATGCTGATTTCTCATTTAACACTTGTTATGCCAGATCCTTATCTGCAGTAAATTAATATAGCTGGTGAGACCATGTGACAAATCTATGTCAAATCATTTGTGTTACACAATATGGAGTTAGGTGTTTTGAAACTTGAGCCAAAAATATACTAATGGCCTCATTTTGTGATCAGGGCAGGAGAGGACAGTAATGACAAAGTGCTATAAAGTTATGCAAACAGACTGAAGATTTAACCTGGCATTTTTTTACTCCTCTTTGTTAGAGGCTTATGGTTCAGTCTTGCCCTATTGTGTATTAGTCCTGTGAAACTGGAAGGAGACTAGCATGCAGGGAGCAAGTATTTTGCCAGCAGTAGCTGTTTGCAGGTTTGTGCTCCTGCTCGTTATGGGATAATAGCCTATGGATATTGAACCCCATGGGCTAGCTTTCTGTACGGCAGGGGAAATACCCATTGGCACGTGCACACACAGGCACAATGTGTAAGGAGACTCACCACTGCTAGAAGCATCATTGAGATTTAGCAGCCCACCTCCGAGCCCTCTGTAACTATGGTAACTGTAGGTGCCGTTGCCGTTGATGTACAACACCTCCTGCGTGCTGGAAACAGCTGATGTTGAGTAAGTGACCTGGGCTGGCTCCTGTTTGCACTGCTTGTCAGCTGGAGCAGCCTCATCCTGCAAAAAACAAGAAAAGGTTTGGAATTATGGCTGCCTTTCACCTTGCATGTGAAGGTCTTTCCCATTGTTAGGATTCTACATCTACTGCTTTCACAGAAGTATAATGCATGTTAAACAAGCACAGATATGTTTCTGATTCACCAAATATCAGCATAAAAGAAACAATGGAAATAAGCAAAAATACAGGTCTCCTTAAAATCTGAGAATATTCATTTATTTGTGCTCCACAAACCAACTACACTGCATCTCAAAGAAGAACATGTTCCCTCTCCCTGTGAAGAGCTCACAGTCCTCTTCAAAGCCCAACTCTGTCCAGAAATAGTGGGAAAGGATAGGAAATGGCCATTTCCTGAGTACTGGAGTGACTCTTACAAGTCAAAGAATCATATACTTCTTGATAAGAAAAAATAATAGAGAATGCAGCATCTACTTATTTTGATGCATCATTCTGAGAAATGACAGAAGGAATAGAGGAATAGAATAAAACTGCATTCCTGTGTTTGGAGAAGTCTGAGTGAGTGTCCTTCCACACAAAGGCTATAAAGTAGGGATGCCTCCACAAAAGTGACTTGAATACTGTTATCTGTGTTAGAGCAGTGCCTGTTTGTACACCATTAGTTTTCCTCAATGCTTCCTGCTTGCCTTTTTGATGATTGCATAGTATTTAACAGAATTTAGCACAACAGCCCTTCAATTTTCCCTGACAGGAGATGTTTCAGGTGAAAGTATATTTTTCCCCATCTGTACTTACTATATCTACTGCTTAGAGTACCTCACCTCCACTCATGATCACAGAATGCCACGGTAGCAACTTTATTAATGACACAGGAAAATAAAGAAAAGCATTAAGAGAAGATTTCATGCATTTTAGGTAGCTGGAAACAAGGAAAACCATCAGTGCGTGACTTCTCATACTGCCACAGGGACCTCAGTGACACAAAATCTGATTTAGTGTGTATTTATTTGAACATTGTCTTTGTATCTTGACTTTTTTTATGGGTTTGATTTTACATGCTCATCTGGTGAAAACATGTTTCATTGCTTTCAAACAAAATGGATCTATGGAAGTCTTGTTTTTAAAGGACCTTTTCAGAGTAGTTAACTGAAAAAAAAAATCTGCTAAAATTACCTTGCCTTTGTGTCAGACTTTTGTCTATTTTAAGCATCTCTCCTCTGCACAACCCTTTAATGGTTCATAAATATACCAAACTTATTAAGAATTCTATAAAATATCTGAAACCTTTTTTACAGTTTTTACTTAGAGAGATCAAATAGTTCAAGCACCGTCCAGTCTCTGTGTTGAAGTAAAAAGGGTTGTGAGTCCTTTATACATTAGGAGCAGTTGTTGGTCCCACTTCTCAAAAAGACACTATTGACTTTTCTTAGATGAAGACATCCCTGTCTTGCAGGTATTTATTGGTGAAAAGACTTTCACCTGAAGCACAACTGAGATAACTTAGGGGAAGGGACACATAGTATTAACAGAAGTTTTAATATTTAATATGGAACATTGAGCCATCAGACAATTCCATAAACAATAAAAATGGGGCCTCTTGGGCCCCTATGAGCTAAGGCAAAACTTTACATTTTTTAGAGAGCTGGTCAAAGTGGTCTCCTAAGCATTTTCTTAAGTAATAATAATCTTAAACAAATGGCCAGAATTGCAATGTATTTTTGCCAGGAATTCAAATTTAACATCATTTACCTTTTATCTCCAAAGGTCATTGATGTCTCTTATGAGAGAAAATATATTATTTTCTAAGAGAATATTCATAGTAAGGTAATCACATAATTCACAGTAAGGTTTTATCTTGGCAACATAGCTTAACTCATCGTCCAAAATTTTAACACTCTCAAGACTCAGATGTTCTGCCTCCTTATGTCTAAAACAAAATGATACTTCCTGCCATAGACTCACTCAGAGCCTCATTTTTTTCACAGAGGTCAATAGCAGAACTTCTGCAAAACTATCAAGGACTAAACCGTGTTCAAGGCACAGTGCAAATAGGACTAACTCCAACAGCTGAGCAGAGTGACTCAGGATTGGTCTCCTTATGCTCCCTGTCTGGAACCCACAGATTGCTGTCCCTGAACTCACATGTCCTCCAGAGCCCCTCTAGGCAGGGCACAGAAGCCCTAACTGGAAGTCTCCTGCAGAGAAATGCACTGAGCTCCTGGCAAGGTCCAGAAGGCAGGGCCTGGCTGGAGAATGCAGCAATGGTGCTTGTGCCCCTTGGTGCACAGCAGCCCACGTGTTCCGGAGCACGGGGCCAAGAAGTGGGAGACCAGAGTTCTGGCTACTCGTCACACTACATGGTAAAGAGGCAGAAGGATTGGGATGCAGGGTCTCTGGCTGGCAGAAGGATTGGGATGCAGGGTCTCTGGCTGGCAGAAGGATTGGGATGCAGGGTCTCTGGCTGTGGTGAGGAGGGGACCTGAACCCAGAGCTGCCATCTCCTAGCAACCAGGCTCCAAGCTAAACTGCACTGGGAGCCGGCGATGAAGCTGTGACACTGCGCGGGAAGGATGCGCAATTCACAGGGCTGCAGAGACAGCACACAGAAAGGGAGCGTGACTCAGTTCCCTCTCAGAAGTGCTGCCCTGGGAGGCTCCCTCACAGCTACTCCCAACACAAAATCCACAGGCGGCTTTGAGGTCAGAATGCCAAGGCTGGAGCTGTGATGCTGAGGGGGTCTTTGTACAGAACTAATCACAGCCCTACAAAACACTGTCACATGCCATGGGATGAGGCTTGAGGTGGAGTCTGGGCCCTCCAGTGGGGAAGGCATTCTCAGGGAGCCTCAAGGAGTTGAGGATTCTGAGACCAGGACTCCTGGTTCTGCACATGAATCTCTGGCCACTCTAATCTCCTGGCCACTATGCAAAAGGAGGCTTCCTCTAAATATTACACATCTCTTTAAAGAGCACACTGATGACTTGTGCCTAAATGATTAATAAGTTGCCATACGTTTCAGATATTAAATCCGATCCTTAGTTAAGTGTTTACCTCAGTCTTTGTAATAACTACATGCAGAAACAGGGCAGGATTTTTGTCAAGCTTTTTCTGAGCAGGCTCAGGCATTAGCCCTACTGGTAGGATTATGAACCATCAGCCTGGTTAGGGGTTGCCTCTCACACATTCCCCTGGGATTTAAGCTTTTTTCTGTACTTCAAAAGGCAAAGTTGTGCCTTGTAGCCATACCAAGGATAAAAAAACAGTCTGTCTTTTACTTGGGGATGGAAGATATGAATATCATATTTACTTTTGTATATCTGAGATTCATTCTTCATAGATTAATTCTCTTCATTCTTTTCACCTGAAATGCCTTTGATTTTAAAGTAATGTAGAAATTAAATGTATTGTTGTTCCACTGAGAACTGAGATCTTTGAAATATTCTGTGTTAGTTATTCAGCACCTCCTGTTTCTCCCTATATAATGTTTACACTGAAAAGGCTTATTTATTTAAAATTTTATTTTAAAAATCCTTTAATATCAAAACAATCATTAGCAGTTAACTAACCATTTAGTGATGCATTTGACCTAACTACCTGAAACATACGCTGTTGTCATCATAACAATATACTAAACTTTTGAATTATTAACTAAGCATTGTTAAACTATTTATAATTTACCTTTAATAAGAAGTATGACCAAGGTGCAGATAAAACATTTGTTCATCTAGAATTTGACTCATACTATCTTAATTTAGTATATGCCAAAAGAAATAAATCATCCCTCTAAATTATTTCTCTTCTGAATTTATTTTGGAGGAGAAGCAATTTAAGTCTTGAGCACAATACACGTAAAATGATTGAAATCAGAATATGGAAAAATATTTCTTAGGTACAAAAGCATGCTAAAATACAAATTTCTCTGTTGGCTTGAAAAGAGGAAGCATGTGGTCCTCAACTTGATATATACCAGATATTTATGTCTCAGTTTTATGTCAAGGTCTGCACAGTGAGAACACTCTTTTTTCCACAAAAAAGCAGATAGATAAAAAATTTATTTGATTTTATTTTTAATCGGGGGAAGCAATTTAGTAACCCTCTAAGGACAGAACATCCTAAGAAAATTTTCCATGAGCTGTTGCATAACCAGTATATTGAAGAAACCCTTGCCTGCTCTGACTGATGCTCTGAGCAGCAAATGAATAGTTTACAGAGGAATAACCATCCACAGCAACATGATGTTGGTGCAGATTGTCAGGACAAAAAGCAAGGCTCACTGGCAGTTCCCAGCCTCTTGTTCCCCTGCCAGCAGAGGCACAGCACATACAGCTCTTTTCAAGCAGTCTTCATGGAAACATCTTTAGCACTGTCACTGATCCCTTCTGTTCCTCATCTCCTTTACCATCTCCAAAATAACACAAAAAAGGCAATAGTTTGTTGAAATAGAAAGCCCTGGCAAATCTGTGCTACACTGAGTTTTGATCCCTTATATACACAAGTGTCAGAAATTCAGTGTAGTCCAATCAAGAGAGAGCAGTACTATTGCCTTGGCTTCCCTGTCAGTAGCAGGCAATGCTAACATGTAAATAAATCTAAATCCCAACATGGAGTGTGTGTGCAAATCAGCTCACATGGCCAGTGCTAGCTCACCACAGAGCTAACAAAACTGCAAAAAGAGTATAAATGGTAATGTTCCAAAAATGCAAGGTTGGTGACATGCACAGAGCTACTGCTTTCAATAATGCAGTACTTCCCAGACTGACAAATCAACGACTCTGAGAATAATAGATTTTAATTGCCCCTATGTCAGTGTGATTTTTTTCCCCATGAATTAGAAAAGAGACAGAAAGGCAAGCACACTTTTGCCTCATATTTCTTGATACTGCCTTTTTTAATAGGATAAACTGAAAAATGTGGATTGCTTGTTGTTCTTGTCAATAAACACTTGCTTTAGAACAACACTTTGAGGTTAGGAAAACTCAAATGCAGATAAGTCTTCAAACAAATAGGCAAGCCTATTTGCATATGATCTTCCACTTTTTCAGCACAGGAAAAAGAATTCATTCACTTGAAAAACAAAGCAGGCTTTAAAATTTTTGTTAGGTCTCAGTAACTTGTAATATGGCTTTAGAGGAAAAGAGATAATGTTTTATATATTTTTCTCGTTTGAATGCTACTAATTTAATTCTTCAATCTTTGAATCAAAAGTAAAATAAATAGAAACATGATAAAACCACATAAAACTTTTCAAAGCATACCCAGTTAATCCTTACAATACTCCCAATAGATAGGAATTTTATCAGTGCTTTTCAGATGGTGAGATTCTGGCAACAAAGGCAACCTTAATCTAGAGTTACCTCATATGTAAAGTACTTGAGTTCTGCAACCATAACAACATAATGGGCTTCTCTTTGTGTAAATTAATTTTTAAAAACTCTGAAGTTTTTATCTGGGAACAAACTCAAAAGTTATATCACAAGACACCCTGCTATACCCACAGAGAACTGTGGGGCTGGGAGTTCTCTGCCCACCTCAGCTTTTGCACAGAGAAGCAGCTGCCAGGGTAAGCAACCATCATCATCTGCATGGAGCAAGGTATTTAAAGGAGGACAAGCCACATGAAACCTGGCTCCCACTGAAGGGCCCAGAATCTGGCCCCTTCTTAGACACCAGTCTGCTGTTGCCAGAACCAGTTGGGTACACCTTGTGCTCTGTCTTTGCAAAATCCATGAGACTTCACCCCATCCTCTTTGCTTCTCCAGTCTCACCCTCTACTCCTCATCTCAGTTTCAATCTTCTTGCCTGGCAAATCCTAACCTCTCCTTACCAAACAAGTCCCTTGATGCCAGATACCTGAGCAACTTCACCAACTCAAGGCTTTTTGTTTCCTTGTTTGTATTTCACCAGTGTTACACACATTGATGGTTCCATTTGAGATTTTCTCTCTGTGCTCAGACTCCCATCAGTATCCTAAGCCCAAAAATCTTGTCCCATGGGGAGCAAAGCCATAATTAGCCAGAGCAGCTCCTGGTTACAATAACTCACATTACTTGTCATGAGTAATATCTGGTCCTCTTTCACCACCTGGTGTGAGGACCTAGTTCTTTAATCCACCTGGACAGTTTCCATGACACTGCCAGCCTCAGCTCACTTAACCTCCTCATCCAACCACATCACATAATGTCACTTTCCCTTTGTCCCTTGTTTTCACTACTCCTGTCAACCCTCACCAGTCTCCAGCCCCAACGCTTTTCCCCTCTTTTCTACACTGAGATCAGAATTTAGCCACTAAAATACTTTGACTGGGTAAGCATGTGTACCCAGTGTCACACCCTTGGTATAAATGACACCACAATTTTGTCAAGAGCAAACAGAGATTTTTTTTTTCTTTTTAAGGAATGGTAAATATACTTAAGGATCAAACTACTCTTGCAGGATAAAATTTCTCTCATTATTGAAAATGGTTGCAATTATCTCTGAGAGAGTTCAACAGATGGAAGACATAGAGAACAGTAAATGTAATTCCAGTGGGCTGAAGGTCATGAAGCTATCATCAAAGAGCACACCTAGTATTGTAGTGGGAAATGTCAGGTAATCTTAATGAATGATAATTCTACCAACTGCTTGGATGACACACATTGTTCTGACAGAACACTGGATCTTTTATTAGCTTTAATTACATTTAAGTAACTCTCTAGTTTTTAACCCAGCTTTTGATTTTATGGCCAATATCCTGGCAACCTGGACAGCTAAACATTGCTTTGGCATGTCACAGTAAGCTATATTTTCCCTTAATTCTACAGTAAGGCTGTGGACTCAGTGTGCTTAGCAATAGTGGAAATTATATTTCTGCAAACGATGGATGTGGATTTTCACTTCAGTTTTGGTTTCCATTGCACATTCTTTCTGCCCTCTCTAGTTGCTAAGGCTTGTGTTGGGATTACTACTGAATATACTAAAAAATAAGCCTGTTCAGACTAGTGAGGCTTGAACAAAAAGAAAATATACCTATATAATTCATATTTACATAGACCTACATAATTTCCTAAGTTTGAAATGCAAATGAAGCTACAGAGTAGTCCTTTGCATTGGCTGATCTTCATATCTAAAGTACTGATTATTTATAGTCCTGTAAAAGGACTTCTTTTAATGTTGTAGGATGTGCTTGTAGGATGAGCTGTAAGCTCAGCATGGAGACAGTGTAAGGCAAGACCAGGAGAACTTCTGTGCCCAAAAGCTGATCTAAGGAAAGATACTACCTTCCCTCAAAAGCCTTATTTGTCTTATAATGGAATGAACAAAAGCCGAATTTTCAGTTAAGTCAGCAGAGTTTCAGTATTCACAATAAGAAATGCAAAGCATTTGCTACAGCCTCTGGATTTGCACATAATAATGTTAACCTGTGTGACCTGTTTGCCATGTAGCATCATGCCTTCTTACCTCAAAACTATTTTGAATAAAGTTCTATGAAATTTCCAGTCCTTGTTGAGAGATTATTAATAACAAAATTAGCATATACTTGAAATTCCAACTTGCTGTACTGTACCCATAGCTGAAACCTGAAAAATGAGTGCTAAAATCTTATAGCTCTTTAGGAAAATACTTAAAATATAACACAGCAATATCTTATTTAAGGGAAAGAGTTCTTGTCTGATAACTTTTCAAGACTTATATATTTATATTTGTCACATAATATCTCTCTATGGGTATTTCTCCACCTCTCAGGCTAGTCACAGTATTCCTTAAAATGATAAATCTATTGACAATCCCAAACCCTGGTGTCCAAAACCATCAGTAAAGACAGATTTAAAAAAATAATTGCGCCTTCAGACAGATTCCTTCCCCATTAAGTTTAGTTGTCCTTCAAAACAGCATTGCCGGAAAAGGCATTAGATTTATGGATGAGGTCTACTTACAGCCAGCAAAAAGATGCCTGAGATTTTATCCAGAAGTACTTAAGGCAAATTTGAGCAAGCTGGCTAAAATAAAACATCAAGTAAAGTTCAAGTAATACCACAGAACTCATGCCAGATATTCCTTAGACTGGGAAATATTTTGATCATTCAGAGTGGACTCAGCAGTGAAATCAAGAGCGACATAATTGCTGTTCTGGGGTTTGCACAATATTTCCCCTCTCATAAGGAGCAGCTGGGGGACTGCTAAGTTGTTTTCCACTCTCTCTTATCAGATCTAGACTATGTTTTTCTCTGCCACGTTCTCTGCATTATTTTCTTCGTTTTACTTACTTAAATCAAGTATGTATAAAAAATGAGAAGCCCATTTTTGTGTGACATACTACACAATTTGTAGCTCAGTTGGAGATGGCTATTCCAGCCAAGCTGAACACTCCTGCTTTAGCTGTGAGTCTATTATCTCATCATTACATGGAGAGCACATCAGTCTCAGAGGAGAATTTTCTGGCCCGAAAACCTGAGATTACATAAAAAAGTGCTCCCAGCCTGCAGAGGCAACTGTAATGAATATGTCACTGCCAGAAGTCTAGGTATTAATGATGATTTTGCTTTGAAGTCCAGTATAAAATTTTTCACATGTCCAATAAAAAACTATAAATAAAATTTTTAGATGGTGGTGAAATATTGATAGAGTCTAACTGAGTTAAATTGAGTGTAATACAGAGTCCAGTTAGGCATCTAAACTGCCTGGAATGCCAATAGTAATGTGAAAACTTGAAGAGTGCCTATCAAAACGTTAAGTTAGCTGCCAGCACTTCAAATATCTCCAAACTGTCCTCCTGACACAGGGTATAGAGCCAAGAAAAGAAAGCCATGCTTTAGTTTCAGATTAGAATGGCAGTAGGTTTCTTTTGCTTTCAGATTATTAACACTGAAATGAACTGTCACCATCAGCATTGTCACCAGACATCAAAAATGACATCAGTCAGTGTTCAACAAGAAATGAAAGCATCAGACTGACATGGAAAAGGAAGATCAAAATAAAAAGGTGCTATTGTGTAGAAGAAAGATAAATGCCAGAATTCTGCATTTCGGATAGAATGACACATGATCTATAAACTGGAATGGGTATATTAACCTTAAATAAAAGGTTTGTGTTTTCACATTGCAGCATTTGAGCTTTGTTTTTTCACTACTGCCACATCACCTGCAATACAGAAAACATCCTTTGGGAAGAGGTATTGCATGGCTGTTGCAAGGAGCTGTTGGAGAACCACTTTTGTTGGAGCAGTACCTAAGCAGAGGGCTCACTGCTCATAGTCTGTCAGATTTTCAGTTCATTATCCACTGTGGTAGCAGAAGTGCAACATGAGCTTTCAGAGGTCACCGAGGCTGCTGCTTGAGCAAGGACACATGGATGAGCTACTTCTACAGTTTAGCACAGTCCCTGGGGAAAGAGAAACTGTGTTCTACTAAAGGACTGTGTTTCTCTACCCAAATGGAAAGGGATAGCATTTATCTTTTCCTGTGGCCCTTAAGATGAACTTACTGCTCTTTAGTGATGTTCTAGATAGTTGATTTTTGAATGTGGTCTCCCTGGTGTGTTTTTTCCCCATAACAATATTAAAGGAATTAATATTAAAATATAAAAATTTATTAAAAAGCATAACTCAATTGAGAAATCCCATTTGAGGTGGACTAATGGTAGAAAACATCCTTGCAAGTTAATTTTCTCTATAGCTCCTGGTGTTTTTGTCTTAGGTTGCAGTTATCACCATTCATAAATTATTTCGTAAGTTATACTGATCATGCTCTCTATTTTCCTAGAGAATTTTATTATATGCAATAATTTAGTTATCCAGGTATTCCACCCCTACTAATTGAAAGTTGTCTCAATATACGAGACAGATGCACAGTGCAGGACTGCACAGTGCACCACAGTGTGTGCACAGCAGTGACTTCTTCAGTGCAAATTTAAATCATTTGTCCAACAGTGGCTGGCACCGGGTTACAAGCAGCTACAGACGTGTAAGAGGCAGGATTGGCCTGGATAAACAGAGGAATCGTGCCAATGCCTTTGAGTTTTGGCAAAACTCCTATGGGTGACAGTGTATTTCACAAAATATACATGACATTTCCTATGGAGAAAGCAGTACAAAGCCAGAGAAAGGTGTCATGCGAAGAAGAGAAGAGTCTTCAGCCCCCATTTTCTGCCTTGCAGAGGAAGACAACAGGAGAGAGGGCAGGTGGAACTTTTTTCCTCCCTCTTGTATCAGCAGAGGGAAGAGACTTGTTAGGACCCAAGCCTCATGCAGAATTTCTTCCTCTCAGGATAGGGCAGAAAACAAAGGCAGACTTTTACTCTGACCCAAAGAACAACACAGCATGATCCTTGCCTTGGACCTTATGATAAGGTATTGATTAAGGCTTTGTTTTTTAGTAGCCAACCTTGAGAATCCCCATCTCTTCTAGTCACACCTCCCCACCCACTCCCAGCCACCATTTTCCTTTAAAGTAAAGGAAGTTTCCCTTGGAAGACTACACCAACTCCTGCAACATCTGACATGGAGGATATGAAAGGATCCTTTCCTTCACTCTGTCACCTCCACAGAGCTCTCAGACTAAGATCACTCAGGACATGGGGCCATGGGCATAGGTTTGCTGTGTTTACTGGGTGCAGATTTTCTTAAGAGATTTCAAGTACATGCCTGATCCCAAAAGTGATGCACTGCATAATGAACTCCAGGGCCTAGGATGCCCCTGCTGGAATTAGAGTAGCTAAAAATCTGAAAAAAACAAAGGTAAAACTTCAGGGGAAATGAAGTAGAGGTTATGTCATGTTTATTGTCATCTTGCTACATAAACCTCCGCAAAACCAATCTCTGCAGAGGCCAACACCTTGCAGATGATCATAGCTACTGATCATTTTTGCTGCTTCTTTATTGACAGACAGTACTAATGGAGGAGTCTGAATATCTGACTTTTCTTCCAAAAGAGAAACAACATGAACTACAAGAAAACAATGTCCTCTTTTGCCATCCCAAGAGTGGTTTTGCCTGTAGGTAATGGTGCTGAATGAATCACTGTATTACTGAAACTGATGCATGATGACAAAGGCATAGCAGTACTCACTGCTGAACCAGAAATATGCAAAGCAAGAGAAATTCCTCCTTTGAAGTGTATTCCTCTCATTCAGAACAAGCCTTGCTATGCCTCAGGCAGCTCCACTTTTATTATCACAATCTCAGTACTTTTCATGCCTATGTGTACTGTCCTAAAGAAATTATCTCAGTAAGGCACTCCTGCAGGAGTTTCTTTCCTCCTTAACAAAATGCCATTTTCCAGTGACTGTGATGGGCAACACTTTCAGCTGGGACAGATTAGCATTACTCCATTCAGTGCAGAAGGACTGTGGCACCAGAGTACCAACAGAGAAAATCTTTAAACTTATGAATCAAATGTTTAGGAAGCGCACAAGGAAGCGTGTGGGAGTACTGGAGTAATGCTTGTGCCAGCTTTGCAGATTTATTACTACAATATCATCATGGTCAACAAAATTAAGCCTCCCACTATAGGTCTCTTCATCTACTGCTATACAACTGATATCACTCCCACCACTGCCAGCCTGTTTTGTTGACAAAAAACTGTTTTCCATAGTCCTGCCATATCTGGGATATTGAGATGCAACCACTGAAAAAGGCTCAAAGGAAGACTATGGGGTACAATTTGGATTTTGAGTGATTCTTCCTATTTCTCTTCTGCTTCAGACTTTCTTTTAATATTACACGTACTGGAGCATGTGGCAGGAAGAATGGACCAAAGCACTTTATGTTAGATTCCAAATTAAAGTCTTCTGCATTTAGAAACAGATAACAGCCTAGATAGACATGAAGCATTCGAGGTCATTGCTGAACTTCCTCAGTTTCAACTAATTAAAAATGTCTGTGTGTTCTACTTTGAAAAGGAAAAAATTAAGCACGCTGGAGATTCCATCCTTTTGTTTCCACAGGTAAAATACAGCAGAAGTTATAGGTCTTCAAAAAAAAAAAAACAAACCAAAAAAACAAACACAAAAAAACCCAACAAACCCCAGATTTCCTGTCCATTAGAGAGTGAGCAATTACTTTTTTGCATTCACTTAATGATTGGTTCCTTTTTTCAAAGGTAGGTTCAGATATTTTAAAGATATTTTACCCTATGTTTGATACATTTGAATGTTAATTATTTTATTTCAAGCCTGCATTAAAACTTGAAGAGCATGTTTGTGGAAAACAAAATTCTTTCTTATAAATTCAATGCAGGGTGTCTTTTTATGAATACTGTCTCAGGCAAAACCTCAATTTTACTGTTTAAAAAAGAAATCTTTTAAAAATGGTATTTAAATTGTATTAAAAAAACCCAAACAAACCTGACCTCCACACCCTGTCTCCAACTATTTAGTAGAAAGAGAATATTTTGTTACTGAAGACTTGCACTAATTTTTTTATAGAACTTGGCACACATCCTTTAACTTCAGTACTGTGAGGGTTCTGTATTTTAAAAGATTAGGCAAATAAGAAGTGATGTTTGGGGCATGGCCTTTTGACTCTATAATCATCCAACCAAAGTAGCATATGCCATTGGAGGAAACAAAGAAATGAACTTTGACTGGCCTTTGGAGGATGCACTTTCTGATTTGCTTTATTAATGGAGACAGTAAAGCTGAAGTTTAATATGAAATACCATGAGTAATAAGCATGAAATACGTGTACTGCAGTGCAAATCTGTTCCCCAAATATTCTCATTTCAGGGGAGAATTCTTTTGGCACAATGCCCAGGCTGCTGGCCACAGCCTGCTTGGCTGCCTTGTCCTGTGCCTAGCCTCTTTAGCAGCATTTAGCACTGCATTCAGCTCCTGCTCTCACAGCTTATTATTGGTCTAATTTTTTTATTAGAAAAATATGTTTCTAAATTTAGGACATCAAGCCAGTTGTTGAATCACAAACATGTTCCTGCTACCAAATATAAGCAGTCTGTGCATACACTTCTACACGTATTTTCTGTGGGCAGAACTGCATGTTCTAATTGAGGAATACTTCTGAATCCATTGTGCCATTGATGTTTGGAATTTAGAAGTAATTTATGTCTCTCTAAAATCTTTTAAATCTTACTAATTCAATAACCAAAACCAGAATTTGCCTCTCTTGAAAAATAAGGTTACTCTCATGCACACTGGCTTTATGTCGATTTCATTAAACTGGCCCACATTTTGCGTGATGACAGGGACTTATTCAGAATTTAATCCAGAAACATTATTCCCTACCCGTGCTGTTGGCAGGAGGGTGTGTGCAATGAAGTCATTAGCTAAACATAAGAAAAGAAAGACACATATCTATGATAGAAACATCTGACAGGCAAGAAAATGCTTCTCATTTAATATCTTCCTGGCATATGAAAGCAAAGGATAAGTAAACAGCTCTCTGTCCCTGGCTTTTAAGGCTGGAGCAGGAAGAACAGAAGGCCTGACTCTAAAAGCTCCAACTTCAGACCTCAATAGAGAACTCTTACATCTACATTTCCACTGTCCTTTCCTTTTCTGCCTCCTTGACATAAAATGGATGTTAAAGACACCTGGAAGAATGCTGTTCCCAATGCTGTTTGTTTTCATTCCACCTATGGTAGGAAGGGGGATAAGATTGCTTTAAAGTTCCTGTCCAAGAAACAACGCAATATTCCATTTTTGAGCCTTCAGCTTTATCAACTTCCAGAACAGAAAACTTACGTTGACTTAAATTTTACCTCACATTCGAGATCTTATTGCAGCTCAGGGTGCCTTAAAGTATATTCAGAAATCAGCAGCTTGAAATTCAACTACACATGCTCAGCATAAAGAGCCTGGAAAAATACAGCATTTTCTAATTTAATGATCTCTGTGTTGAGGTGAAAAATTAGCTGTTCACCTTGGGGCCTGACTGAAAATCCAAGGCATGAAATTATTTAGAATTGCATGCCTTGCACATTATTCGTTTCCATCGCATGTAGCAAATTTAATGTAGGTTGGTCTGGAGTGTGGAGGGAGGCAGGTCTGGAGAGTGGAGGGAGGCTGCCCTGTGATCCTCGCCATCCTCTCCAGCTGCATCTGCTAATGACAGAACCCTATCCAGCACTGCTGAAACCAGGAATTTTGCCACTGACTTGAAAGGCAGCAGGATTTAAAATTACAATGCATACTATTTATTTTCTTCCCCTTGACAATATGGCCAGTGCACTCTGGGTAGGAAACTAAGCTTCCCCATACTTGGACATAATTTGATCTCCTGACAATAATCCACATGCAGCTAAACGGTGCCTACATAACATTTTTTTTTGCCTCAGTGGTTAAGGCATATCATTTGGAACCACAAAAACAAACCAAAGACCAACCTAGAAGTAAAATAAACACTAGATGGGGAAATGATGGAAGTGAACAAGGCCTGAAATGCAAACTTGAGTGTGGGTATCCAAGGACATTACAGCCATCTTAGTGATCATTTTGAACACAGATAAAAAAGGATAAAGTACTGAAGTACAGAAGTCATTCTGATCCCTATTAAATACCAAATCACAAAGAGATGTCTGAACACAAAAAGCCATTATTAATAAAGATTCTGTAGTGTATTGAGCTCTTTGCAAGTGACATTTGCCTCTTTTGGGATTCCAATTTCTATTTGTTTGCTTTATGTTAAGTGAACCATCTGCTTCCTTTTGCTCTTTTCTAAGACTCCACAATCCTCCCATTCTGAAGCAAAAATCACTTTGAGCTGGAGTTTTTCAGGTCTTGTGTAAACATACAACAGAGGTAGGACATGGCCCTATCCCTCTGCATGGCTGCCACTTGGGTGAAGTGCCTTTTTTCTTCCATCCTCTAGAGCAAATTGGGCTCTGTCAAACTCAAAAGGAAGGGAACTCCTGATGCTTTCTCCTCCACCTCTTACAAGGATGTACAGTTGATGTGCTCCTCCTGCATACTGAATAGCTGTGACAAGGACTCCATCACCCTGACACAAAACCACTTCTTTGTGCTCCCTCTGCATTTGCAGCTTTCTGCCACACCAGCACTGCCTCAGCAGGGCATCCTCCAGCATCAGCTGGGAGATATTTTTGCGTAACTCCCTTTTCTGTAACCAATGTTGTCCAAATCTGCCCTAAACAATACATTGCCCTATGTTACCACGATACAATATAAATAATAGAATACAGAGAACATTTTAAAACCATAAAATTTTTTTACTTCCTCCTGGGAGCTGTATTGGTCAGGAAAGAGAACAACATAAAATCAGGGACACAAATGTATATCATTCTTCCTTCTTTCCTGCTCTCTAGGGGTAATACATGAAGGGTAATGCATGTAAAAACTCCTCAGCATCAAGATTTAGAAGCTGAGCATTAATTACAAAATTCTCTCTGTCCTCCAAATATGAAGGTTTAAAAGGCTCTTACCCATCACTGCTGAAAGCCAGATACAGTGATCTTGCAATAGAGGTCCATGCCCACTGCAATTTAGATTTTTAATTCGTTTCTTCCAAAGCCGTTTCACAAATACCTGTAATTTGTCCACCAGTAATTTCCTTCCTTTCTTAATCAAAACATAAACTGCTCCTGGTCTGCAACAGCCAGACATTATTTTTGTTAATAAAACGGTGCTTGAATAGTCTTTTTTTTATGTCAACCCCCCTTTTACATGCAGCAAAACAGCACCAGAAATTGTATGGAGGCAGATCATTACCATCTCCTCACAAACCTCAATTTCTTTAAAAGTTTAGGAATTAGATATAAATAGAAGGAAACCATAGCAGTTCTTTCTTAGTGGCAGTACATGTGCACTTTTATTAATATTCAGATACTGCATTAGCACAGTACCTGTATCCAGTTCTGCAACCAGCTTGTACCAATCTGCTCTCTTCGGGTTGCTGCTATGACAACTATCCAAAGTCAAATGTTAGGTCAGCTCCCAGCATATGTGTCTGTGCCATAATTCATTTTTCAGAAATCTAATAGCCAACTATTCCTACTCCTCTAACAGATAAAAGCAATATTGTTAAAATTACTATATGTTACAATACCCTTAACAGCCTATTCACCGAAAACTTTAGATTTTCCTTGCTTTTATCCTCCAAAACAAAAAATGGCTGAGAAGGATGGGTTTAAAGTGCCTATTTGCAAAATTATCACAGAATCAGCTGAGTTGAAAGGGTCCCATCAGGATCATCAGGTTCAACTCCTGGCCCTGCCCAGTCTCTAAGAGTCCAAGAGTCTCATCACGTACCCAGGAGCATTGTCCAAACATTTCTTGAGCTCTGTCAGGCTTGGTGTTGTGACCACGTCCCTGAGGAGCCTCTTCCAGTGTCCACCCTCTGGGTGAAGAACTTTTTTCTAATATCCAACCTAAACCTCCTCTGACACAACTTCAGGCCATTCCCCTGGGTCCTGTAACTGGTCACACAGAGAAGGGATCAATGCATGCCCCTCCTCTTGTCCCCTCAGTCTCTTCTTCCAGAATGAGCAGACCAAGTGACCTCAGCTGCCCTTCATACAGTTAGGGATCATTACATTTTTTCTTCCTTGGGAGTTAGTTGTTATCTTTCCCTCCACCACAATGATTACTGATATTTAATTTGGCTGGTCACAAGTCACAGCATAGAAAAAAATTACAGCTGTCATGTCGACGAGAGATTTCCTTAAAAATTCATTCAGTGTTTATCACAAAGAACTTCTTCATAGCATCATAGTGCATAATGCTCTGTGAACATAGACTCGCCCTTGTCAATTTGAAAAGCTCAAATCAACAAAGTTTTTTTTAACTGAGGTTAGCACATCAAGTTAGCTGTATTGTGATGTCTGTACAGGGAATGGATGAGGACAACACCTTTATCAGACTATAACGTTGTCTGACTACTCCTATTTTCATGTAATCTCTGGAATGAAAGGAAACTGTACCTTTTAAACACATATTTTTTAAGAAATTAAATGCAGAATAACCTTTTCTTATCATGTATATTCTATAAAATACTGACAGACAAGCATTCTGTGAAGAGACTACTAATTTAAAAAGCACCAGCTCTGACTGAGAAATGCCTTTGTTAGGATGGGAAATATGTAAGATAACAGTAACTTTCATTTTCCTCTGAGCTTAAGTTTTTCTTGGGCTCAACTTGTCATTTGCTATGTATCTACAATAGAATCCCACATTGAATGTCCAAACACTTGGGGCATAAGGATGAAAGAAGTGTATGTAGCTCCCTCCTTTGGCTGATCAAAAAATTGTGCATGTTATTACAGCCTTTCCATGACATTAGTCACTGAAGTGGAGTAAAAATGGCTAAAATGACATGGATTGAATCCAGAAGAGCACCCAGGCCACTGGCTTTGCAGTCATATGTGACCACTGTTCTATCTGCAAATATAACAATGTATTCTCAAAGGTCCAGACTCCTAACTGGTATAAATCAACATGTTGTGAATGAAGCAACATTAATTTTCTAAATGATCTGGCTAACTATACATGACATGTCCATAAAAAGGTTCATATACTTCTGCAGTCATATCACTCTATGATTCAGCTATTTTCCTGCTTTCCTATTTTCATCCTCCCTCCTCATTCCCAAGTGCTGACATTTTGTCTTGATTGCCAAAAACTACTTATTTCAGTTAGAGAAAAATGCTCATTCATAAATTTTGCAACACAACAGCACACAAAAAGTACAAATTCTAAACAAAAAAACAATTAAACTAAATGCAGATGTTACAAAAAACCACTTGTGTCCAAATGAAGAGGAAGGCATTTTTTCCTACTATCATCCTTACATGCTTTTCCACAGATAAATTCCATCAGTTCATCTTTTTTGGGGAAAATAAAGAGGCAGGTCCTCTCGCATACTGATGTACATAAAATACTATTTACTCTTACACCTTCCCTTGAAGACTTTTCATGGCTTTTTAATCTCAGACAGAACAGTAGCAACACTAATCCAGCTCCCCTTTCTCCAGAGTCCCATAGGCCAGCCCTGCTCCTCTGTTTGGAACAAACAGAGACTGACAGCGGTTCAGCTCTTGGGACAAAACTTCCATTTCTGTGATGAACAACAAATTGAACCACATGACCAAGGTCTCTGGAGTGCATAAAGCCAGCATCCTGCCCCTCTGCTCACTGCTCAGGACATAATGACAGGGTTACTTCTCCCATATTTTTCTACTTATTTAACCATGCTTCTTTTGCCCAACCAAGATGCAATTTGATATGCAAAGTGAAGAGCATGGCAAAAGAAGACTGGTTCTACTGTTCACCATATGCAATGAATAGAAGTGAATAGGGCTATATTCTAGCTCTACTTATTTTGTTTAATGACTCCCTTGTCCTTTGTAGTTCAGAACCTCCACTTAATGCAACTGCTTCATACCAAATATTGCTAGGGGTGTCATAAGTATCTTGAAGGATTATCCCAGGAGAAGAAGCACAGAAAATCTTAAGGATTCAGATAATGCCTCTTCTATCTCTAACCAAAGCAAAATCATGTAAGGTTGATTCAGTTATTGTTTCTACATTTTTCATCACCTGTGATCAAAAAAGTCTTTAAAATTCAAGAGTTACTCTGTTTCAGTATCCAGACTCAACAGAGGTCATCTGGAGAGAGAAAAGCTCTGCATTGCCTCTGTACCATCTTCCTGATCACCGCTGTGATCAACCAAGATCAACCAAACCTAGCCAAGTGGCACAAGCATTTCACTGTTCAGTACTACCAGTAAACCTAAACAATTTCAAGGTATAAATCTATAAAAATTGTGCAACAGAATAAATTATTTTTGGTACCAGGCAGAATTTAAAAGTGGAAGTGACAGGATTCTTCAGTTGGATAATAGGTATCAAATATATAACTTCTCAGAATTAAAGCTTCTGGCCAACCAAACAGTGCTTGATCTCAAGAAAATGAAAATGCACTGAAGCTTAAGAGAGCACTTAGGTAACATCTAACACGGTCAGACAGCCAAAGCATTACAGTCTGAGCTACCACGGCCTAGTAAATACATTTATATTTCCTAAAGAGAAGTCTCACAAACTGAAAATGCTTTTATTGTTGCAGTTCACAACAACTATGGGAAATTACTAGTTTCCTCAAAGACAAGAAAGCATTGATTTTCCCATTAAGAAATAAATTCCTGGCATTAAAAAAACAATATTGAAAGTAAGTCAGTGACGCCAGTGAGACCAGATTTCATTAACTTATTTTTTAAATTGGATTTTTCTGACAGAAACTTTTTGAGTTAGGAAATAAAAAGACCATATAAATGGAATTTAAGACATAGGTTGAAAGATGGTTTCTTTGTTATTCAGACTTAACTTCATCACATTTAACACTGTCCCCAGATCAGGGCTATATTAACCACTGCAGCTATCAGAAATACTTCTAGGAAGTAATCCATAAGATGAGGTATTTGTGTGTGCAGAAACACAGACACATAAGAGGTTTCTTCAGAAGAGAAAACAAATGTGTGCATGGGGTTGTAGGTATATAAAGCAAATCCTTCACATCTAATACTTGTGGAAGAAACAGCAAATACTCATGAGTGTGGCCAACACTCCATTTAAAAAAATGAGGTGTTAAAAGCATCCTTAGTTTTGATTTTTAAGCTGCTTCTTTTTGCTGAGCAAATAGTTGAGGTGGTTTTTCATCAAATCACTGCTAAAATTAACACTATAGGCAAAAAACCCCTATTTAATTTGGAAATTCATGTCATTTTAACAAATAGGGACTTCCACAAGGGACATACATGGAAGATACTCAGAACTTCCTTCTCAAGGCCTGTGTTGTGTCAGAGAGAGAAGGAAAAATGGAGAAGAAGAGGAAACAGTATAAACAAGACAAGAAAAGAAGTTCAGGAGGCTGCAAAGTTTTATCTTAGCTTCAGGATTGGGCATAACACTCACTGTGTTCTTAATTAATTCATGGGTTTTGGGTAATATTCTGAAAAAGGTGGTGGAGATACAAATTACCGAATCATAGAAACACAGAGTCAATTAGGTTGGAAGAGCTCTCTGATATCATCGAGTCCAACCTATCACAAGAACGTCACCCCATCAATTAGACCATGGCACTGAGTGCCACATCTCACTTGGAGGCAGATCCCCTGTCTGGAACACAAAAGGAAGAACTTCACTGTACTGCGTGCAAGAATGAAGGAGCCTTAATGCAATGCTTCCAGTCAGCTCTGAGGGGAAGTGCTGAATGAGTGCTGTTGCCGGATCCTCTTGACAATCTACTTGCCAAGACTTTCTAATGCTGGTCATCCATCAGAAAATCTCTTGATATAATTTATGAAGTGGTATTTTTATCATCAAAAGCTTATTTATCTTATTTCCCCTTTGTCCCTCACAAATTTTCACTGGCATCCTCAAAGCCAGTCTACCCAGAGGTATAACACACAATTTCGGAAAATAAGGGACTTCTTTTTTTTCCTTTTCTTTTCTTTTTTTTTTCTTTCTTTTTCTTTTTTTTTTTTTTTTTAAGAGCTGTGGAATTACAAAACAACATGATGAACTGAATTTTTTCAATCTTTCTCTGTTTAAAAAAATATAATGAAAATATCACATTTTAGTTATATGTAAGAAAAGTAAAGGAAATTTAACAGTAAGTTAAGAGGAAAAAAAGGAAAGACAAGCAAAATAGAACCCAATACCCCAACACCTATTAGTCACACTCTCTGGGTGAGGATACAGGTCCAGTTCCCATCCCAGCATGTGAACTGAGCACACTATTGTCCATTAAATACCACACTCAGAAATATTATGGAATGCTTTGCTCTCAGTCTAGCTCATTAATTCCACATCCTCGGAATAAATAATTAAATTTCAATGGAACTGGGGTTAAACCCAAGGTTTTCTACTTTTCTGATGACTTAGCTATTTCACCCTGAAGGGTAAATTTCTCACTAAGTTTCATGAAGCTACCCAACACATTGCCATATTTTCTTTTCCAGCATGTTCCGCATATCTACTCAGCATATCTGTCCTGAATTCACAAGTAGTTTTGCAAGCACCAACGCTACACCAGCTCAGCTAATTTACTGCTTGCTGAAACAAATGGCTGGTGCTATTTGCAACTCCAGTGTGTTCCCAGAACTCACTGGCAAGAACGGGGAAGAGATGAACGAAGCAGAACCCAACATCCATTGTTCACAGGCAGCTTTGCTACTTTAACATCACAGTTACAATTAAGGTGATCAGTTGGGAGATATTCTGACTACAGATTCTTAATTCTGTAATGAAATATAAAGAAATGCCTCTCCCTCCAGAGATGTTAACAAATCCTTCTGTGACAGTAATAGTACAAATAAAAGAAAAAAATCCTATTAATATGTTTTTTTGAGTTCTGACTACAGTTTAAATATTGATTTTTGTTTCAACAGGTCTCTGGTTCCCTGAAGAGCGTAATGGGATTCTCACTTAAATCACTTGAAAACTCTGCCTCACCCTGGCTGAACCAAGGAATTGAGCCATTAGTTTTGTGCAATGAAAGTAACAGATGTTTGGGCAAGGCATTTCTAGTTCCCCTTGGGCTAAGAGCACACTGACTTTGTAGCTTTTCTTTTTATTATTACTGAAAAATCAGAGAGCAAATGAGAGAATATAAAACCTGCACAAACTGAATGAGCACTTCTTCTAAACTAAATTACATTTAATATTACAGTGCTTTGACATCCCATATGATTTGTAAATCTTAAGGCAAATTTAGCACGATAATGTAAATACTAGCAAAAAATATCACAGCAAAAAGAAATAGCAACATACACACTAAGATCCTAAACTACCAATTTTATAAGTATAGCAGTAGTCCTTCATACAGTTAGGGCATGATCTGAAAGAACTCAATGGACTATGCATAAAAGGAAAATATTCTTTTAAAAAATGTTCTATTCCACAAAATAAAAGTTCATCTGCCATGATAGAAGCACATTTTGGAACACATGAGATATCACTAGGATTTTTACTTTCTTACAGTCATGAAGAGAAATAAATCATAATAGCCTTTGTAATAAGAATGTTAAACATTTACTGTATCTGTGAAGTGAGTAAATAATGAAAGCCTGGAATGAACTACCAGTTGGATTTTAAAAACCTAAAAGAAAGCATGTAATTTCCAGAAAATAATAGGCAATAAAATTGTAACGTGCACCTTTTGTAGTAAAAGGTGAATAATCACACAAGAAAAAAACATATGAGCTTTAAAAACTCACTAATAAGTTAACAGCATTTTATACAGCACAGTAACTTCTGTTTCAGGAAAAAAGGTATTTTCAGTCAATAACACTATTTCCCCTTATATTTAAAATGCATACACTTTTTGAAAGAGAATACGTGCACAAATAAAGACACTGATTCATGGACACATGCACGGTTTCTGTTATTTATGTACATTATATACACTCTATGTTCTGTTACTTTTAATTCTTGTATAGAGATTACACATTATGCTTCGAAAATCTACAGCCATCAAAAAGTAAATATATAGCTTTGTCCAGCTGGACATTACAAATATATTAGACCTCCTCAAATATTTTAGACACAGCTTATGTAAATATAGACAAAGACATGCTTGTGTATTCATTAAAAAAACCTACAGCTTTTGTATTTCAATTAATCTTGCTAGCAAGAAGCATATAAGGGACTGCACCACCCTTCTGCATGGCATCCTATGTGACGGAGTCCAGTGCATTTATAAATATGGATGTGGCAGACCCCCAAAGAACACAGTACCTGCTGTCTATCCAAGCGCATCCTTTTTGCAGCATTTCTGCTTTCACTCTCACAGGCGGAAGCCAGGATACTCTCTGCAACTGCTGAAGTGAGGTGTGAGGGAATAGGTCGTGACTATGAAAGAGAAAAAGAAACACAGAGATTATTCCTAGCATAACCCACAACATCCTTTCTCAAAGCACACCATACCGTCACCTAGGCAGGAAAGTCTGCTCATTGAAATGCAGTTTATACCAACAAAACAGGGAAATGGAACTTGCAAAGATGAAAAATGAAACTAGTTAGATGTTAAAGCCGCAGCTGATCCACAGATCCACGAGAAGCCCTCTCCCCCCACAGCTCTATTGTCCAGTGTGTTTAGTCTGGCTCATTAGGCTGTACTTTGAACAGACAGTGGCATATTCTCTGCGTTCCAGCAGCACCCTGGCCGTCTGATTCTTGTTAAGAAAACTGAAAGGCTTTTTATCCTGTGCAGCATGTGACAGAGATGAGTAGTGTTTTTTATAGTCATACAAAAAAAAAAAGAAAACCACAACAAAAAACCCACCCAAGTGATAGGGTTGAAACATCACTCAAAACCTAACAGATTGTCAGAACATTTCAGAGCAGCCTCAATCTGTAGTATACGAATATTTGCATTCCTTGCTGCAACATGACTGATGTGATTAAAACGACTTTAGAAAAAAACCCCTGTTTTTCTTTCAATAATGCCAGCCTTCCAACACTCCAGATATTTTGTGGTTCAACTAGATATGGTTCATGTTTCCTATTCAAAGCCTGTCATTACTAATTTCATAGCATTTACACATTTAAGGTTAAAGGTGCAGCGAATCCCCTCCCAGAAAGGGAATGATAGAATCTTTTTGGTGTCATTGTTGATGATGAACTCCAGTATGATCTTGCCAATCATTTCACTAGGAAGAATATTTACGCAGCTTTTTTTTCCTAATTACATACAAAACAATCTTCCTGAAAGATGAAGCTCATAATAATCTTCTTCATTAATATACAAAGATATATCAGAACTACCAAGAAAATAAACAAATTTGGGATAATAACAGAGATACTGATGTACATATAAGCCCATTACAGAGTCTGTAATTTACTGAGCCCAGTTCTGAACTTCCACAAATTTTCAAAGCTTCATTGAACTCAAATTTACATTTACAATGTAAAATTTTGCCTACTGAGGATGTGGCCATGGGTGAGGGGGTTTGGGTGTGGTTTTTTGCTTGTTAGGGTTTTTTGTTGGTTTTTTTTTCTTTTGGGAGGGGAGGTTCTGTTTTGGTTTTTGGGGGGTTTGTTTGTTTGGTTGGTTGGTTTTTGTTTGGTTTTGGTTTTTGGTATTTTTTGAAGAGTTTTACTTTCTTACTCCCAAAAACATGGATATGAACCTGCTATGAAATGTCAATTAGTTTTGGAAGAAAGCTTTGTAGTTATTCCTATTCAGTTCCTAGACAACAGCATTAAAACAGATCCGTTATATGGGTTCAACTGATTTTATGGTTTTCATAAAATTTCAGAAACCTTACATTTGAGGAGTCAGCCATTATCAGCATTAGATTTTTACCTTTAAAAATTAAAGTCCATTTATTGACTTTGGATATGCTCTGCAGAATGCCAATTTTTAATCTGACACACCACAGTCTGTCTGGGACCAGAAGATGAACTAGCTTTCAGAAATAGACAGGGGTTTATGGGTCTTCCTCACTAGTGAAACAGGCTTATTTCTCCCCACTTACATGAGAACAAGGTCTCTGGCATCAGCATAGCAGCAGTGCAAGAAAGGCAACCAGAGCCTGCAATACTAAAATAAATTGTACTTGGATTGATTTGATAGAACAAGCACTTGAACTTGTTTGCAGTTTGAAAATAATTCAGTCTAAGAGATGAGGGACACTGACGTAAACCCCAGTGTCATGACAGAAGTTAACATCACATGCAGTATAAGCAGACACCCTACTCAAGGCTCCAGAGGATGAAGTAAGTCTGTGCAGAAGGCTATCACTGACGAAGCATTATATTTAATGAACTACCTCCCTAGAAGGGTGCTGTAACTCTGAATTTCTTGCTGCATGCCATAGATCCTTCTCTGTATTTTCTGGCCAAGTACCACTGTACATGCCACTGGTTTGTGCATGTTCAGGGTGTACTGACTGCAGGCTGCATGGAAGTCTCATTGTGGTCCTGTAACAGTGATGCTCACACAATGATATTCTTGGAAAATAGTGATCAAACATCTGGTTAATTCCTCCAACTCAGGTCTTTAGGTAAACCTGTAATTAAGCTACACATCAGTGGATTTTTTGGAGGTGATATATGAGCCAAAAAACCTAATGTTCTGACCAAAGAGTAAATTGAACATCAATTCTCCCAGTTTATTTGTTTATGGGAGAGAATATGTTTATTGAAGTGTTTTGCAAAAAAAGAAAAATGAAGTGTTATGATAAAAATCAAACAATTATCTTTTCTCTAAAAAGGAATGTATTGGTCATGTGCTCACTATGAAATCTTGAACTCAAGTTAGCACCTGCAAAGAAGAGGAAATCTCTGGGTACTGAAGTATCTTCCTCTTGAAATACATGTTAACCCATAATTTCTCTCAATCATCACTGCAGCTGGCTGTTGATATGTTCATGTCAAGAACTACCTAGAGTGAACCTTAGGGAAAATGTGATGAATACATGGCCCAGTCACTTGGGGAGTAAAGTACTGTAGCAAAGCACATCTGCTCAGGGTTCAGGCTCTATCAACAGAGTTCTAGTGTGGCATTGACTGAGAAGATGAAAACAGTCTTCTGCTACTAGGAGCAGAGCTGTTGAAATGGAGATTTTCTGCTTTGCAAAATTCCATATCTGTAAAGTGTCAAAAGGATCAATTTCAAAAAGCCTCGCCTAACAGGAAAATTTGCTTTGAAATAAACACTTTAAAAAATTGTTTTAAAATAAACTGAATTAATATTTCCATCTTCTAAGCTCAGAAGCCCCTTTCTGGCTTATCCCAGCTTCCTTTTCCTCTCTACTTCTGATTATTCATGATCTCTCTCATAACTACAGCTGTAAAACCAATTCTGTAAGAAGCTCAAACATCCCTGTTGGGTTCCGAACAGCTCTCAGTTCCCAAGTTGAGGGTGAGATTCAAAAGCCTTGGAAAACATGACAAAAGTTGTAACATTCAGTTTTGTAGAAGGAAACCTGCAGATCTCAGCCAAAAGGACATTTTGCAGGTTCCCAGGCTGCCCTCTGCAGAGCTGAGAGCTGAGTGCTGGTTCCTACATGTTTGGAACTACAGAAGGAAATGTGGGAGCCAAGGAGAACTTTTTCCTCGTGCTCCCAGGCTGCCCCCACAATCCCTGGATCCACAACCTGCCCACTGAACTAGCAGAAAACCAGGTTTCATTTTATGTCAAAATAGAAAGCCCTTGACAAACTAACATTTCTTAACGGGAAAAAAAAAAAAAAAAAGGCATTACCAAAAATTTCCCAACCAGCTTTATGTGGTTTAGAATGTGCCTAGCGTTGTTTGAGGTACAACCTTCACAACCTCCATCTGGTATTTCTCTCATTTTACAGTGATGTAAAGCAGGAAATAACTATATTGGAACTACCCATGTGTAAAACAAAAGAAAATAAGAAATCCTGTAAACTTAATCTACCAAAAGTAGCAAATCACAAGGCAGGATAACATTTTTGTCATTTTGAACCAAGGACAGATAGAAAAGACACGTGAAAATTTCATAGGTGAAGAGATGAATAAAACTTAGAAGGGATCTGGTGAACAGTATAATACAGACCTTCTGCGCAGACTACATGCCCATCACACAAAAGCAGTACACAAAGTTGCTTTGCATTTACTTGGAAACATGATACTGCTCGTGACTGCACTAAAGCAGGGGTCACATTTTGAACATTCATATGGTTTTGGTTTTTTACATCTCAGCTGACACACAGCTAACATCCAGCCTCTATCACAACATAGGTGAAGAGCATTTTGATAAATGATATAAGGAAAACCTGTTAGATTGCATTTGCACATGGATGCCTTTGCTTATAACAACTTCTGTGTTTATCACAACTTTATCACAACTTCTGAAGTGACTAACATTTAGGAAGTGGTTGGAATTCCCTCAGTAACCCATGGGAGATGAACAAACACCTTCAGTCCTCTCATATTTGAAACTATTGTGAGGCCACCACAGAGCCTCAAATGTAGAGGACTGTAGATGTAGATGACACATTCACTGTAGAAGACAACAGTGAAAACAAAGCAACATGCACACTAACCCACCCTTTTGATATACACTTTTGCATGCTTTTATGAGAAATAATTTTTTGATCAAATCGATTTGAACTTTTTACACACTCACCCCTTTTCTCTTTCTGAAGAGTTTACAAATTGTTGACAGATATACTTTTGCAAGTTGCCTATTGGAAAATAAAATTAGTGAATACTTCTTGCTAGTCTAATAAGCGCTGTTTTGCCTAAATTATGTTAAATCTAATGAAGACCCTTTCATGACTTTGATGCTCCCTAGATCTGGGTCTCAACAATCAAAGCATCTTGCAACAAGCCTTTCTGGAGTTACCGAGTAGTCCTGCAAGGTTGCTGCTTTTTAGTGGTTAAAATCAGATATCCTTGGCCCAGTTCATCTAGAAATTAGCTCTCTTGGTATAATCTCTGACTCTTTAACAAAGGAGAGACTAGCATTATCAATATGCTGTAAAATATGCATTTTTACCATAACAACTGTATGCCGAATCATCAAGTCTGCTGTTTAAAGTGAGGTTTAAACAAAGTGACCTTTGCAATATCTTCGTGTTAAACACCAAATACCTTTTCTAGCATAGTCACATATTTCCTGTATTTCTACACAGAATCTAAAAAAAACCCCTTCTATGTTTTAATTTCTCATGTACATTTAGGGCATAAATTTACCAATTATTGATCTACTACTTAACTGATTATATTTCAGTCTAAACCACTAGGAGCAGTATATTCACTAAAAAGAATTTTGCAATTTACTGTGCATGTGGTAAAGTCCACCCATGGTTAGAGATCCATTGTCTCTAAAGTTACTACCTTGGCATGTTTTTTGAGATCCAGTATGAATAAAAGCCAAAGTTGTACTACAGTTTGGTCTACATACTTTTACATGTTACATCAGTCAGGCTCAGTTCTGAAAATACACATCTATCTGTTTAGTTAGATAATAAGCACACATGTACTCCTGCTGAAATGCCAAACATCATAAGCTGATGTGTGCATAAATATTACCTTCTTGTTTAGTCAAATTTACACCAAAAATTACATCTTTCAGTATAAGACAGTTGCAAACACATAAACAAGCAAGTTACTTCATTTTGTTCACAGACACCCTAATATAAATCATAAAATCACTGAATCATTTGGGTTGGAAAAAACCTGTAAGAACACTGAGTACAACCATTAAAGCAACATTCCCAACTCCACCACTAAACCATGTCCCCAAGTGCTGCATCCACACTTTTAAACGTCTCCAGAGAGTAACTCCACCACTTCCCTGAACAGTCTGTTCCAATGCTTCACTTCAGCTGAAGAAATTTTTCCTAACAGCCAATCTAAATCTTCCCTGGCACAAGTTGAGGCTACTTCCCCTACTCCTATTTTTTGCTACTTGGGAAATTATAATTGTGAGAATGAGGAAGTATTTAACTGTTACTCAAACTTCAAAAAATATGGTTTAAAAAATTCCAAAGTGATTTGGCATCCAAAATTGAAAATGAATGCCTAAGATGCCTCATTGACAGTAACTAGACTTTCCCAAAGGCATCACTAAGCACTTGTCTGTGTGTTGCGCTCCCAAAACCTAGACAGTCCCTAGTGCTCTCCTGTATGTCAGCTTTTTCCTGGTCTTATTGCAAGACCAATGCATTTCCAAAATTATATACTGCAAATATGCCACCACTCTTTCATAATAAATTATTAAGATCTAACACAATGTCCTCAATTTTCCAATATATTTGTAACAGTGTGCAATATCTAAATAACGCTTTTTCACAGAAAATATGCAAAATATGTTACAGGACAGGGAACACATTATCTTCAAATAAGAGTTTTTAATCAGAATAATTAGTGAAGTGAAGTGAAGTGAAGTGTATGACAGAACTGTCCTACACAGCACAGTTGCAAAAGACTCAGATACCCTTCTGCAGAGTATTTTTGAAGACTGAATTAAGTACAATAGTGCCCTATATTAGATGTAATTTTATAGTGGTTACAAACTGGAATAAATTCAATACTGGGAAGAAATTAGGATTTAGATTAGATATTGGGAAGAAATTTCTTAGTGTGAGGGTGATGAGGCACTGGTTTGGGTTGCCTAGAAAACCCTGAAACTCTTCAAGACCAGATTGGGTGGAGCTTTGAGCAACCTTATCCAGTGGAAGGGGTCCCTGCCCATGGAAGACAAGTTGCAGCTAGATGAATCTTAAAGTAACTTCCCACTTCCCAAACCATTTTGTAATTCAATGATTCCATGAATTGCTACTACAGAATAGTTGAATATGAACAACTGGACTGGCATTTTAATGCCTCTAGCACTAGGTTTCAATTGGGTTTGATATATTTTGCTCTGTCCTGTGGTCTTGTAATAAACACCCAATTGTAACACCTACAAGAGGATTCAATGAAACAGCTGGAAATATTTTCTCTAAATGGCAGAAGAGGATTTTTGAAACACCTAGTGATGTTCAAATCACTTTTTTAAGGTTTCAGCTTTGAAATACACTGAATTGAAACATTGCACCTTGATTATGATGGCACCTTAATAAATCCAAGTATATCTTAACACATCCATATTCCTGTCTAAAAGTTTAGCAAATGACTCTTTCCAATCAACCACCATGCTGCTGTTGCTGCTGCTATGCCTACATATGAAACCAGGTCTGGCTCTGCCTGTTTGAGCAATTTCAGCAAGGCTAGTGGAAATTTTAAACTACTTACATGAACAACAGCAAGAATATCCATCTGACTTTATTTACACAAAAATGAAGTATTTTGTCTAAAGTAGTCATCCAGGCTTCTTTTTTGTTTCCTTGTTGACGAACCCTCCAGACTGGTTCATCTAAGTGCTTCGCTGACGGCTGAGGGAGCCAAAGTCACCTAATTTCTCTAACAAACCTAGGCACAATTATCTCTATCCAAGATTTATCTGGCATTTTGCAATGACAGAGAACTCCAGGAATCATCCTGCTGACCCAGCTCCTTCAGAGTCAGGTGAGGATTGTACTGAATAATACTGATAGCACTTTACTAGCAAAAATCCAGAGGACTTTGGAAAATTGAGTATTATTTAACATTATTTACTGTTTCCCCTAAAATAATACACTGAATTGGCTTCCTATCCTTAAACCATTGGCACAGGACAGTTAATCAAGTAACACTGCAGCAAGATCTCTCATTCTAAGTCAGAATCACAGTATCAAAACCCACTGGAATATTTACTATTTTTTTTTCTGATTTCAAGCTTACAGGTAAACAGAGTGAACATCCTTTTAATCTATTCTCTTTTTTTTTCAATAAAAAGGGGATTTTGTTCTACATCAGAACTTATTGCCATTTCAGAGGGGATTACTTTAATTCTAAAATCAACAAAAAATTGAAACAAATGTCAAAATTCCATTCCTATATTTTCCTCTCTGACAGTATGTAGAAAACTAAGTCCTATCAGGTTGATATGTATTTTTGACTTTTAGTTTTAATTCTTTTTCCAAATACCATGCCTTTTTTAAAGCTAACTTCTTCAAAGTATCACTTCTTCCATTGCTCATTTTGCCAAAATTGCCTGTATTTTATAAAAGGTCATTAAAAAGCAAAACCTATCCGAGGAAGATTTAAGAGGAGGTAATTAAAGATCACACAAGTATTCACTTAATGGTGATGAAAAAAAAAAAAAAAAGAATAACACATCTAAGAGCCTCAGAAAAACTGTTTCTAGAATATTTTTTCTAGATTATGTGAGATCTAATGGTAAAAGTCTAAGTTTATCAGAGAGTGGCTTTGGCCTCTTTCAACCAAGTTCCCCATCAGACTTAAGTAAGTTAACCACTATCAAACAAGGGCTTGATGCTTACAAAGGGAAGTGCCCAACTGACAGAATTTGGGGTATAATACAAAGTAATACTATATTAGTATTTGTAGATCTTCATGTGCATCAATAAGAACATCATTGTTCTTATGATAATTTTCTTAATGCTTCTCAGCTTGTTAATCAATTAGATACGCATCCCTGAATCTACAGATCCTCATTTTCCTGAAAATGCTTATGACCTTTCCAGACATAAAAGCCTGGAGGACTGAAAACCCATGTGACTCAAGGGCAGCTGGACTTTTCAGCACTAAATTCAGCAAATATTGAAAGAGTCCTCTTTCTAAAACTTAAAAGCAGAACCTAGACACCTATCCTCTCTTAATGAGGCAGATTTCAGAGAACATTCCCCTTCTGGAAACCAGTCCTCACAGAAGCTGTTCAGTGTCAACACAGACGCATGACAAGCCACTAGACACATTCAAAACACCTTGATTAACATGAGCACAGTTGCAAATTGTTAAAACACTTCCCTCAGCCAACTGGCACAGCCAAGTGACAGTGGCAGTGAAAGACACAGAGCTTAGTTCTTTGTTCTTGAGGCTGGCAGTAGCACAGAAGGAGCTGGGATGAACAACACTGGGACCTAAATCAGGAACTGTCCTTAGGCACAGCGTGACTCTTCTCCAACACATCCAAACTTGTCTTTGGACAACGGAAAGCGTTTATGACTAACCTTTTCTTTCCAACACAGAACACTTTGATACTATTGTTTTGGATTACAGTAGTACTTTGAAGAAGGGTTTCCTTTTGCTTAAAAAAGGAAGATTCTCTTTGTGAATGAGAGTTTAAAGCCTTACTCTTGCATTGGGATGCTCACAGAAAAAATGGCACATCTATGAAAAAGATAGTGTAAGATGCAATTTCAAATTGAATGCAGTGAGACTGATCAAAGGAGATCATGAAGATGGGAGGAAGCAGAGAGTAGTAAGAAAATGTAACCACTGAGACAATTCAACCGTATTTGGTTATTTCTAGCATCTGAAGTTTTTCTGGACTATAACTAAATAAGTGCATTCCACATCTCTCCAGCAGTTGTCTACTAATTCTTTTTAATTGGCAGTTCTCTATCACAGCAGCTGGGACAAGTCTAAACTAAGGATTTGAAAAACATTAGTGAAACAGATCATCTGACTATTTCAGGGAGAAAATTCCTCTTGCATATCCTATAGAGGTCACAAAACATCTAATCTATATACAGGAATTCCCATTGATATCAGTCCTTGAGAATGAGGAAGTAATTTTTTTCTTTTGTTTATGGGTTAATGAATAGAAAAATAAATAATTTCTTTAGGAATATTAAAAAAATGTTTAAGTTCTCAAAGCAATACAGTACAATGCAGGCAGAAGCCCAACCTAGAAATCCCATCCGAAAGCCAGTGATTTCAGTATTTGACAGATTTCCCTCCCAATGAAAGATTCTGAGCAAGATCATAGAATTCAGTGAGAAAACATCCTCAATAGTCCGTTAGCAAGAGACAAGGGGAGGTGAAAAACAATCTTACAATTCATGAAAAAAACTGAGTGCCTTATTGAGGTATATTTTTGTGTCAGAATTAAAACTGCACAGCTACAACCTGCACAGTCAAATAGAGCATTTCCAATGCAGAGAGGAAGCTTCTCAAATGCATACTTGTAACAAGAAGCTGTGCAAGCTGCCTCAGAATCCACAGACAACTATCTGTCACAAGTAGGAGCAGAATAACTATAAGCAATCTCTTAAATATAATAACACTAAGAATCATGTTAATTAACAATATGAACACTCATGAGACTCAGTCCTTTTTATTGCCTCAAAGCTAGAACTGGCCTGTTATGCAGTAAGAACTGTCATTGAGATTACAGATGGCAAATAACTGACAGAATCAGGCTCCAGGCATGCTTTTTCATCTTTACCATGCAGTTTTATACTAATTTAACACAATGTTTACATTTTCTCTTCACTTTACAGTATGATGCTGTAGATAGCTGCACGGTTCCACACACAGTCTGAACTGTCATATGCCATAAAAGAGAATATTCTCTTTTTTTCATGCAGCTAGATGCTCCAAATGTAGCATTTTGAACATGAACTAAATAAAAAACTTGTATTTAACATGTGTATAGCAAAAACATCTCCTGTGGATGAGGATTATGTCTCATCTGACATACTGTTTAATATAACAATGGTACTGGTACTGCTGCTGATCAGATCATTATTCTGGTTTGCTGTATTTGAGGGTAACCCCTTATTCAAAACAACACCACAGTGTCCCTTCATGATTGTTGTGAACACATGTTATTAACCAGAAAAGGTGATTCTTCTCCATTACCAAAATGGTAAGTGCATTTAAAACAATCAAATAGCCAAATGCCTCTGTCCATGGTAGCATTTTATAAAATGCCTATAATCAAGAGGTGGTGATACAGTAACTTAGAAATCAAAAAATTAAAAACCCAAAGGGATACACATTAAATTTCAGAATTATTCAAGACATATGCATAAAATGCTACTTATTCTCTTAGGAAGTTGATGTGAGCTCCTCCAGAGATTTGGATAGTTTTTGGCTCATATTCCTACCTGCATACAGGGACACAGGACAAATATCCCTTCAGGCCCAAGAGGGCTGCAGTCTTTGGCATGAGTTCCAGTGCCTTGTCACTTCCATTCAGGGGCAAAAAGTCAGTGTTTTAGGGGGTGATTTGTTTGTTTGAAAATAAATAAAGCCCATCATAAACTGTCATGAAACATTATAAAACCAGGAAATCTTTCTGAACTATAAAGATTGCCTGTTTGGATCATATTCCTGGTAATCTCTGCTCTTTTTTCCCTCCAGGAATAAATGTGATCCCGCAACCTTTATTCGTATGAAAGTAACATTTGCAAATGGGCACTGAAATCAAGCCAACCCAGCTCTTATGGATCAGACTGCAGCTCCTTTTTCATATTGCAAAAGAGTTGCAAAATCTTTCAGATTACAAAAAGGAGCCAGTTTATATAGCTTCTCATCAGCATGAATAATGATAGTAATAACATCATAAATTGGAAGAGTAAGGAGACTTGCTAGCATTGGCTAATTTTGTAAGTATTTTCAATTGAAAATATAGCAAAATAAAATATTTGGCTTCATGAAAGCTGAACTTGATGTTAATGAATTATTGTCAGAGAGTAGATGTAATTTAATGCTACTTAGTATATTGTAGGAAATATTTCTTTTCTATTTGTCTTTTTTTTTGTTTTGGAGGGCTAAACAATCTCCTATGTACACCACCATTCAATCTTTGGCACTTCTGTCTGTACAGATGTCCTTTATTCTACCTGTTTTCCTTCATCTGAACTTCCATCGTTCAGTACGTGTTATCCCAATGTTTCAAATAATAAAACCATGAAGTTGATTAGAGTCCCAAACACACACAAAAATTTAGTTTCTGTCTTTGCTTCTTGTATTATCAAATAGTGGTCTTACCCTACAAATAAGCCTGATATTTTATTCTTAAAACTGTCAGCTACCATCTTAAACAACATATGGTACTCATAAATATTCTGCAAAAACTGCAGGAAAGAGAAAGACAGAGAGAAAGAGAAAAACAGTAAAATGCAATCATCTCCAATAATTTTTAATGTAGTCAATGGGTTTGCAGATGATTCATTAAAAAAATGGTATGTTTAATCTCTAAATGATATCTATTTGTAACAATGATGTGTTTTTGTTGTCCTGTAAAGGCCAGAGAGATAGCTAAGACATTAAACACAAAGCTGTGTAGCTATCTAGTTTCTTCTGACTTTTCTCCATTTTGGAAATGCAAAAATTTTCTTGAGATAATGGAGCTTCCAATTAGTCTGAAGACTTTATTTACTCATTTTTGTGCTACTGAGTAATATTAAAATAACAATGTCTGAAAACACTGTCAGTCGTATGCCATGATAATCTTCATGGGGTTTAGTTCCATTATAACTACTAAACAATAGGGATGCTCAAATTGTAAGTTTGATGTCTGTGTTTTACAACCATTGAACATGTTTTGCACACCTATCTATCCACTGAAAGATTTCAAAGGTGTTACTTTCACTGATAAGTAATTGGCTAAGGCATACAAGAAAATACTCAAAGCCAAAGCCATTGCCACTATGATGTTACCACATTGGGTATTTTCTTGAGTATAGTCTTTCTCTAGCAGGATCAATTTTATAGAGCTTACTGTTATCCAGCTAGCAGAGGCATTTTAAAGAAAAATCCATCTTACAGCAAGACTTTTCCAGGCAAAAATCAGTAACTGTAACTTAAAGTAAGAAATAAGTCACTATATAGTCCATACTTCACTTTCCCTCCATATGTCTTGCTTTGTTCTTCTTTCCTTATAGATCCATATTAGTTCATTTTGTGAACTCTAGTGTCTTATAGCACTTTTAAATCCAGGGGAATAATTTCAGGAAGAATGAAGGAGGGAAAAAGAAATCTCTGACCTTGTATTTCCAAAAAAAAAAAATAAACAAACAAAAAATAACGACGCTAAGATGAAAACAAAATAGTGCCATGGATTTACATATGGGGTTTTGATGGAAACTAGGGCTGGGTTTTAAGTCAAAACTCACCATCTCAAAACCACTTCTTTTCATCCGCCTGCAGGACTTGAGGTAAGTACGTATGCGTTTTCTGGCACGCTCTTGATACTCAGGGAATTGTCGCCTGCATGAGTCAATGATAGCCTGGATCTTTTCTTTGGGCTGCTTAGAGATTGGGACCATTCGGTCCAAGTTTTCATCTACAAACAGCCTGACAAACATCTGTTGGCAAGAGGGAGACAGAGGAGATGGGTTTGGAGGGCAGCTCTCTTCTCTTCCTAGCTTCCTGGCTTGATTACTGATAGGAAGACACTTTTTTTTCTATCCACTGAAGAGCTTTGTAATGGGAAGCCAGAAATATAAAGAAAACAGTTCTTTAAAGGGTTATTTGGGGTGGGGGTGGGTTGGGTTTAAAAAAATAGACAAGAAAAGAATAGTCTACAGGATACAGAACTTGTGAGATAAACCAGAACAGATTGTGAAAATAGGCACTACTTAAGTTTCATTATTAACAATAAGCTGTGATTGCTAATCATTTTATTGAACTGACTCACATTTTTTCTTTGTTTGAACAATTGCTTGTGTTTTCATGCATAATTATATACATTGGAAAAGCAATAGAGAACAGCTGACCACCAGAATGGCCTCCTGACAAAACTAGCTACAGCCTCTTTTCATTCAGTGGGTGAACATGCACATCCACACAGCCACGCACACAGTCACACATGCACACATACAGAACAAAGCTTTGTTTTCCTCACTGGTAAAGATGGCATTCTGCCTCAAAATTCTAAACGAAACACAGTAAATCTGTCGTCTGTTGGCAAGAGTTCAATGTGCATTAAAATGATAATTGAAATAAATCCCGCAAATTAATGTGCCTTTAACATTGCCAAACTTACCCAAAAACAACAACGCAAAAGGAACAGAAGAAGTAAACAAGATGGGTGCAAGAGAGCTTACGTTAAAAGCTTTCAGTCGCTCAGCTTCTACCCCATCTGATTCATTGACCTTCTCAGGATCTTCTTGCTCGTCATGGTCATCCTCATCCTCATCTCCTCGATTCAGAGACAGATCTTCAGCACCTCTGCCTACACTCTCATTCTTGCCAGAGTCATAGCTTGAATAGCTATGTGCAGGGGACTGAAAATAGAGAAAAAGAATATGCTTGCAAAAATTCTCAGCAAAAATAAGGTCCTATTTATAAAAATTCTTGGTAAATATTTCAAGAATTCCATTAATTCTTTTTATACTTTGTTCAAAATAAAGTGCTCCTAATCTTTCCAAGAGCAAACAATGCACAATTATATTAATTTCAGTGCTTTAAAAAAATGTGACCAACTGCAAATTCAGTAAATCTATTAACAAATTAATTACCTATGATGACTACAGTCAACTACCTACAGAAGTTTCTTATAAATACTAACTTCTTTGTATTAATCAAGATGTAAATAAGGGATAGCTGATTTGAACAAAACTCTAAAGAATTAAAATTTAAACATTTCTAGGCAAAGAGGATTCAAGTAAAAAGCACTGGTATTCACCCAATGAATATTAAATATTATAAAGAAAGGCAAAAATTTATTCAAAATAAGGAGATTATTATGTTCTAGTTTCACTTGCAAAACCCCAGAATGAATTAGAGATGTGTAGGTTTACATTTTAAATGCTCTCTGAGAACCATGTAGTAAAACCATTTTCTCTTTGAAAATCAGCATTCAGAACTTTCCCCTGAGCAGAAATTCATCTTGTTGGGTAAAACAGACAACCATCTCAATAAAGCGTATCTACTTCTAGGACCAAAAAGTTTCCAATTACCAAAAGTTAATACAGTGCATTTTCCCTTGCAATATAAAGTCCTCAGTTAACTGTTCCCACTACACACACTTCAAATTGCACACCATAAAAAGGCATCAGTAACAGAAAGCCTTCCACAACTTAACATTCTACAACATGCAATTTAAAGATCAAAGCTTTTCCCCAGCCACACAAAAATACCAGAGAGTATCACCACCAGAGCCATCAGATTCACATTTAGGTCAGTCAGAGCAAAGTTTTACTTCTATATCTTAATGCTGTAATATTTCACTATTTTTCTCTCTTGCTTCAAAGCATTCTGTACTCTGACTCAGGTGCTAGATGACAAATTTCACAAACACACTTTTTTTAGATGCCTCCTCCCTTAATATCACCAAAAGTCAGGAGCATAATTCCTCAAACAAAAATACATTTCAAATGGCATGCCTTGAACCACATTCTGAGCTTCCTAAAATTGTCTTTATTTCAGGGTGTTTTGCCAGCAACAGAATGAACCTGGACAGTGAGGTACAAGGGAAAGACAAACAAAACCATTCATCTGTCAGGTATATTTTTTACTTTATATTCTTACTTCAGCTTTTTTTTTTTTTTTCCTTTTCCTGTTTTCCTTTCCATCTTACTTTGGTCCTTTGTACACCATCAGTTTTAGAATCGCTTGCCTTGTCTTAACAGCACTCATATTCCAAGCCTTCCTTTTTTATGTATTCTCCCCAGACTATATTCTCACAGTACCAATCCCCTCTCTAGACCACTCTTTATTCCCCAGACCCTTATAGTAGATGTAGGAAGAGTGAGAAAACAGAATAAAACAGAAGAGCCAGCCTCTAGATAAAAACAGCTTCAACAAGTACCAAGCTCAGCACCACTTCTTCTGGGGCAAGAAATTAGCCAGGGTTCAAGATGGGAGATGGCATGGGAAGATAAGGCTTGCAAGAGCAGCAAAAACAAAACTCCAGTTCTTGATACACTGTTAGCTTGTCTTGTGAACATGGTGAACATCTACATTGCTGCCCAGTCAGGTAAGTTCAGGTTCCATCCTAAAGCAGGTGATGGTTGTATCTTATCACAGGGTCTAGTATATGTAAGCATGTTTTATAAAAGTGTTTAACCTGGCCAGTGGCTACCAGAAGGCCAACAGCTGCAGTCTGGTAGCCTGTTACAAAGGAAGGAGTGATTTCCCTCAAACCTGAAGAGATTCTCAGAAGATATTTTTTAAAAAAGAAAGTTACAATGAATTAATTGCTACTTTTGCACAGTGCTATGCAGTAGAAGATCTGATCTATGCTGCAAGACTTGCTCTTCTGTAGTTCTTTGTTTCATGTGCCGCTACAACTCTATAGCATGCAGAAGGCTTTGAGATAATCAAAAAGCCATTTCATGTACTAGGCACCACATAAAGCATAGAAGCTTCTGCCCTAAAGAAACCTACTGACTGAAACCCTTGTTGTGCAGACACTTGATCTCCCATGTGTCATTTCATCAGACTAAATCCAAACAGACTACTCATGTGCACAAAGTTAAACAGATGCAAAACTGATTTCAGTATGTACATATGTTTCGGCTGGATGCCAAGATCATGAATTATACACCAGGGTTGAGATTTCCTTTCGTGAAGGAAACATTCAAGCCCAAATGGCTTAAGTATGTCTCTCAAAAATGCAACAGTCAGGGTGGTTTTTTGGTTTTTGGTTCTGTTTTGGTTTGTTTGTTTTTTAAAGAAAGCATGGCGTAGAGCCTTGTCCAACATCTTTTCTAAAGTTTTTATTCAAACAACAACTTTAGTATCTTAAATGAACTGTGGGGAATAACAGTCTGAGAAAGTTACATGGCTGGAATCTATATTTATTCACTGTGAATCTGAGGACTGTACAGTACCAGGAAAAATAGGTGGTTTTCTCCTAGCTGTTTCATTAAAAAACTGAGGAAGAAGAAAGCTCACTTTGAGTTCGCAAAAGCTCAGTTAAGAAGAAAATTTTTACCTTTCTGTATTTCTACACAGATGAATATTGATTCAGAGAAGGAAGAGACATCTCTCACTTGTGTTGACTCTGTAACTGTGCAAAAGCCAATAATGATTTCCTTTTGCTACTCTATTAAGCAGCTGCAGTGCTAAGCAAGGGGTGGGAGAGCAGAGGACAACTCATATTTTGTACACAATACTCAATTTTAGGTCTTGCACTGTCCTTTCGAAAGTCTGCTCCCACTTTTGACAGACAGGAATATGCTCATTCAGATTCCTGAACAGACCTTGACACATACATTTTATGGTCCTGCACTAAACTAGACTGAAGAAGTGAACTTGGTTAAAATATTTTGGTTTTGCTTATTTGTTTGTGGATTTGTTTTTTTTTTCTAATATTTACCAGTCTGCTTAAGACAAGAAACAGTTCTTGGCACCAGTTCACCACCTGAAAGCAAAAACCTTTTGGTGACAGGAAAGTATGAGCATAGAGGGGAGCATACACATCTGTTAACAGCAATGAAAGATTAAATCTTGGTGGAGTTGAAGCATTAGTAGACATAAGATGTTTCACAGGTAAATGTTTTGTGCTTAAAAACTTAGGGCTGGATTAAAAAGTGACAGCAGTGACAGATTATTCAATGAGAAAAAATGAGGCCAAGGCTAAGTACACTATTTCCTTCCCAAAACATTTAGATGATTATTGACGTGTCTTAAAAATATGGAGATGATGATATGTATATTCTGACCACTTTGTTCTTGCCCTTTCTTGAAGGTTCTGAGTTGATTATTTTAATCTCTTCCTTGCAATAAGAAGTACTAGGCAGTACTGCTTTATTAAAATGAAAGTAAAGGTTCATGCCTAACATCCTGTTCTTAGGAGGTTGTGACATGAAATATCAACCTTTTCCTAATACATTACAAGTTAGAAACAACATTCACCTGAAGTCAAATCATACAATAGAAGACCTGGGAGGTCATCACAATGTCATCTACTTTATCTTGCTGCCCCAGAACAAGGACAGATGGTCAATCCTGACCACTGTTTTTCTAGTTTTTATCTTAAGACTTCCAGCCACAGAGATGCCATGCATCTCCAGACAACCTGCACCAATGTTCCACTGTCTGCAGAACCATTAAATCATTTTAACACCAACCTCTGACTTGCATAAATGTACTAAACCTATTTCTTTTTCATGTATGTACCATGGATTGCAATGGAGGAAAGGTGTGGTTTTGGGAGATGAGAGCATTCTCTTCCTTCTTTATGAGACTTTTTCCAACAACTGAGGACTGTTATCATGTCCCCTCCTCTCAATCTTCTCTTCCCAATAAATTCATTTATGCTGTGAAGCTCATGTTTTCCTGATTCCTAATCATTCTTACTGGTCTGCTCTGGATGTTTTCCATCTGATTTGAAACCTTCTCAAAGAGCAACTCCCAAAACTCAAAAATGTATTCCATTTGTGGCCTTTCTATGAAAAATATATTTCTTAATTTTTGATCAATTTCTAGCATGCTTACAGAAGATAAACCTTATCCCTTTATTTGTAGAAGAATACCCCAAAGATGCCAAAGACAGCAGTGTAGAAACCCCCCAGTTCCCAACAGAAATCAAGCAGTTATTTTATGAGGACTAAAGCAGAAGTAATCCATAACATTTAAAAATATAAAGTCTAGCATAGTGTTTCAGTGCCTGCTGGGGTCTGATACTGGTGTACAGCCATTGGACAGGGTTTGGAGGATGACACCACATGAACTCATTGTACGAAGTTTGTCCCAGCAGAGATTCTTGTGAGTGTACAAATATGGCACTTAATTACCGAAACAAAAGTTATTCAGCGATAGAAAGATAAATACTGAGGGTGACTATTTGTAATGACCAAAACATGGAAAAATCATGTCTTTGAGGCTCTTAAAATGCCAATATGGAACAAAAGACCCCACCTCTCCAGGGAAAGATGCCTCTGATGGAAGTATGGTGATTCCTTTTTTAAACAAAGCTTCATTTTTAACATTCACATTACATTTTACATTTACATTTAGTTAGAAAGTTTTACATCAATCTGAGTAGTGTGTAATTCTTTCAGTTGTTATATTAGACACTCATAAACCAAAGAACTCCTGTGAGCAAGACAGACTTGCACACTACTGGCTCTACATGTTTCTCTTCTAGAAATCTGCCTCTGCATCTTTAAAAGTTGCTAAATCTTTTTAACGAACACATAAAACCACATTCTAAAGCTGACAGAATTCTGCTTGTCCCCAGTTGTACAACCAGCCCTTTCTTCTTTTCCCTACATTTCTGTATTTCCCTCTCTGCCACTGAATACACAAAAGTCTACAATTTCAATTACTCTTTCAAATTATGTGTGTTTTCTGTATATTTTCCCATGTGCTATTGTGTATACATATCTTTATAGCAACTATTCCTATGACACAGACAGGGATTAGAATATTCTGATGACAATGGGTTTGATTGCTTTGAAGATCCTTTTTTCCAAAATTATCAATTAAATTAGAACTTTATTTTAATTTTTTTCACATTTACATTTTTAACTGTCTCAGTATATTACAAAGTTTTTGAAAAATGCGTAAAAACAAGCTTTTGATAAACTGGTACGAATGAGAAGCATGCCTTTTATTTGAGATATATAAAAAAAATTAAAAGTTAACCCTGAAAGGTTAAGGGAAAATTCATGTCCTATATCTTTCCCTTAAAAATATATTTGAAATTAATAGTGCATTGTTAGAGTTCCACTTCATTCCTGTGCAAACTCCACATAGCAGGGAACTTGCCTACAGGTGGTAGTTGTAGTTGGCTTTGGTTTTATTTTTTTCATGAAATCTATAAATAGCACATTAGGAAACATAAAATACTTTTGCCATATGCATGCCCCTTTTTTATTGAAATACTTCAAAATAGAAATAAAAACATTTCTAATTTTTCCTCCTCAATTCAAGTAGAAGGCAGGAGGCATAATTGAATACTCAGATTCAGCTATTATCCTAAGGAATTCGCTATCAGGTTTTATAGATAGAAGTCCAACTCTCTATTATTTTGCATTAATAAGCCATTTTCTTTCTACAGCCTCTCTTATATCCTATGCTTTTCTATCTTCCAGACTTTACAGTTATTACCGTTTCTCATGGCCCCTTTAAACCTTCATATCATCACGTGTGGAACTTTACTGTCCATCTCCTCTTTTCTGATTACAGAGAAGACTCTGAATTTCCAAATACAATTCCAGCATCTCATCATCCATTTCAAGATCCAATTACCCTCATTTTTATAAAGTCCTCACATATTTGTTCATCTTAACCATATTTTTGCATCTGACTATGACCGGTTTGCTCCCCTTGTTACACCATAATTGGCCTTTCCAGCTCCTTTATAAATTTCACCTTTGATAATGGGAAGGCATCATTGTGTGCAATTCTGCTATTTGGAGCATGAGGATGACAGCATTTTTACAGGAATAATGGAGAGCTAGAAGATAGAGTTTGACTCTAAAAAAGTGTTATCTAGCGTGTTAAACGTTAAGTTGTAGAGGACTTTTTTACACAAAACTTGTATTATACTGAAATACTAAAAGATCTTTTGTGTTTGCTCTGTATTAACAACATGACTTCCAGAAACAAACCGTTCAGTTATTTACGACAGGAACTAAAAAATAAAAAGGTTTTTCTCACAAATTATCTTTGATCTATGGTCTCTCCGGAGTCATTATTTTTACCGTAGTCTCTGAGAGAACACTGACTGTTTCTAAGACTATCTGCTCATTCTTTCTCAGTAATTTTCCAATCTATGCCATAATATGTTTGCTTATAATATTCCTTTCAACAGAAGTATATTTATTAGCTATAAGGAAACTATAAATTACCCAGACACTTTCATTCCAGTGGATTTATCTGGATAACTAGAAGTTTGGATAATTGAAAGATAAGAAATAATTGAAAGACCCCCTGAAACACATATCTTCCTTTGCCATTTTCTCCTTTTACCTAAAATACAGTCTGTCCCAGGTCCATCTACACTGGTATTGACCAACACCAAAATACATCACTTTACCCTAATAGAAATAATCTCAAAAATTAAGTAGAGAGTAAAAACAGAGAGACAACTGAGAACTCTCAGTCAAGTAGAAGCATATTTATAGGCTAGAGTTTAAAGAGCTTCTTTCTAATTTTTCACAACCTATCTCTTATTACCTGATTGGATATCTTTAGGAAAGCTCCTGTTTCTTCTCCAGCCATTCTAGAGAAGGAGAATTCTTGGGGAAATCAGAATAAGTATCTCCAAATCACCCTAGTACACTACTATTGAGAGTGTGATTTAACACTCTCAGAGCAGAGGTGATTTAACAGAGCAGGAGACTTGCCTGCTTCTTAGCTACTAAATGGCTTTTATTTTACAAAGTTGTTTTATTAATGAACTTCTAGAACTTCTGTCACTAATGTAGGAAGACAGACTTTTTCAACCAAATACTAAAAGAACTTAGTTATACAACCACCAATAACTAGTTGCAAAGTGTGTCTGCTGTGTCTTTGGAAAAAATACAATGTCCTTTGTGGGCGTTGAAAAGTCAAACTGAAATGGTGACAGACTCAAATAAAAGATTAAGTTATTTTTGGCAACATACACTGCTATTTCGAAGTCTAAAAGAATCTGACAGAGTTCTGAGAATTTGAGAAACACAGGTTGCCACATAGGAAAGCTCCATCACAAATTTCTGGATTTCTGCAAACTCTGTGCCAGCAGAGTATTTAAATATTTTCTATAGTACACCCAAAATCAAACCAGAAGATCTGAATTAATTTATACTCTTTTAAGATCTTACATTGCAAAAGAAGGGGGAAAAAACCACAAAAATCCTAAACAAACACCACCACCAAAAAAAAAAACAAACCCAACCTTACTTTATTATCAAAGTTAGGAATACTTCATCAGTGAGTTTCTAAGGACAGTAATAGCATACTTTGCAGGTAGTATCATAGCTCAGTGAAGCCAAGAGCCTGAGGGACCCCCATGTAGTTCTTGTGCTTTTGGTAAAATCCATCAACCTAAAATTTCTATAGGAAAACTATCATTTCCAATATTTGGTGAAATTTTGACCTTCGGCCAAAACTCCTTACAGTTTCCATCCAGATTCCACAGCTTTCCCTTTGTCAGGGTTTGGGTTTTTTTATTTTCTTTTATAAATGAAATAGCAGAGTTCATATGAGGATTAGTGAACATTTTTCTTATGGAATATATTTCAGTGACTGCAGAGGTTTAAATTACAGGCAGGTAATGAGCATTTTTGGCCAGCAATTCTTTGGTTGTTAGAAAACTGGCTGGTAAGAGCTACAAAATATTTTATTAAAAAAAAAAGGACTAATAATTACTTTTCATTCTGTTTAAATTGAGAATGAAACCTCTAACGCAGGCAACACATTCAGGAAGTAAAATGGAGAACATTTATAAGACCTGAATATCACAAAGACAATTACACTGTAGGTCCCAAGACTCTCACTCCCCTCTTTGCAGCCTGTCCTTATCTAACTGACAGAGGTTTAAGATACAAACACATCAACAAGGATAAAACAGGCAAGCTCTAACTCTCCAGCAAGGAAACAGCAGAATCCCTGACAAAATCAAGTCTATCCCTTAAAGATCCCACTTAGTGACCAACAGTGCTACCCCTACTGTTCAAAAATATCTCAAACTGCTGCCAGCTTTCAAACCAGAAGCAGTTACTGAATGCTGCAATGGCCTCTGAAGTCTGACTTAGGTAGAAAGCCAATGTCAGCAAAAAACAGAAGATACAGGAGTGATATCATTTCTTGAGCAATAGTGTAAATATGCAAAGCTTACTGTTTTATTTCTATGATTTTAATTTCTTATGGGTACCTGTATGTAGGGAAATAATGCCGTCATAAATACAGAGGAGAGGGTTTCTTGTCAAGGCAGCATCACTGCATGCTCTGTTTTAATCCTGAGCATACTGCCACTGGAAAACCTAAGAATCCCTTTCCTGATTTTAGATGGGGAATAAAACCAGGGAATATGGAGCACATGCAATTCACTGCCTTAGTCATAGGCCACTTGTCAGACATCTACAGTTACCTGGAAAACTGCCATAATGTTTTTTTTCCTTCTGTTTCCTTCTTTTATGTTCATGCCCTTTGGTTCAGTTTCAGCCCTTTTTTTCCATGCTGCTTTCTCCTAAATCTTTTCATTCTTTATCTTTGAACTCATTATGCCTTTAGTTCTTTTTTGTTTCAATCTCTTCTTGATTTCTTCTCTTGCCTCTGATACTATTCCTTTGTTTTTTTCCTCCCTAAATTTCTCTCTGTTTCCTCTTGCCATAAATTTAAGCTGTGATATCAAAAGAGTTCAATAACCTGTTTTCTTCTTCAGTTCCAAAATGTCATAGGCCTGTTGGAGCAAGCCAAGAAGAGGGACACCAAGCTGATCACAGGAATGGAGCACCTCTCATCTGGGAAAAGACTGAGAAAATTGGGATTTTCAGCCTGGAAAAGAGAAGGCTTTGGGATAACCCAGTTGTGGCCTTCCAGTACCTGAAGGGAGCCTACAAGAAAGATTGTGAGAGACTATTTACAAGGGCATGTAGTGACAGGACAAAGGGGAATGGCTTCAAACTGAAAGAAAGCAGGTTTAGATTAGGTATTAGGCAAAAATTGTGTAAGGGTGGTGAGGCACTGGAAAATGTTTCCCAGACAAGTTGTGGACCCCCCACTCCAAATGTTCCCAGAGAGCAAACACATCCTCAAATGAAAGAGTTTGAGTTATATCAGGAATCCAAAAGAAAAGACTGATTTTTGGTTCTTGACATTCACCTTGCTCCCCTGTCCCTACTGTATCCTAGAAAAGCTAGAGATGGAAAGTACACAAGAGGCTTCCAGATTGTACAAAGTTTCAAAAGACACTTCCAGAAACTGACAGCAGAGGCAGATGCAGAAAATACAACATCACTGCAGGGTTTGTGTGCCATAAGAATAGCAGACAACAAGAAGAGCACTTGTATTCACTAGGTAAAGAGAAAGAAAGCAACGAAGACAAAAGGTGCCTCTATCCCACCGTTGCCAAGACTCTGGCAAAAGAGTGATATTTGACTTCCAGGAACTCAGTAACTCCCTATAATGTCTGCCTAAGGTCACACAGCAGCTGGGCTTATCAAACACATAGTTGTATGCTGAGCTGTGCACCTGTTTTCTAATACAGACAGACATGCAGCATTTTGTATCGTAACTCATATGAGAAGGAAGAACACAGTGCACACACAAAAGTTGGAAATAACAAGGAACTAGAAGTGATGATTGGGATGAGAGAGGAAAACGGTTTTAACAATGGAGTATTCTTGGTGTGCTGTTTCTGAATTCATCATTAGTTCTTCCCTGTGCTGATTTCCTCTTCCTAGTTCATTCCTACACGATGGCATTTCATAATATCTCACACCTTTCTCCTTTCTAGTCTGAGCATGGCATAAGTGCAAATAATTGGGAAGGAGTTTAGAATAAATTGATGGAAGCAGTGGAGGAGGGGGCTCCAGCTCTGTCTCCATCATTTAGGAGAATTTTAGGCCCTATCTCCTACAGGTTGTGTTGCTTGCTCAGTCACAACAGTCCTACACCAGAATAGGTGAGAGGAGGCAGTCCTGATACTCTTGCCCTTCTAACCAATCATTTACATATTCAGAAACACAGTTTAAAGGAAAAAAAAAAAAAAAACCAATAAAAAACACAGTAATAATAACATACTGAGAGATAGACTCAGGAAAAAAGCAAACCAATTGATTAATAACAGGAATGTAACCCAAAAGAATCTGTACAGTACTGAACAGCCATTTACAAGTGATGATGGTAATAAGATGACATATTAAAGACTGATTTTTCTAGGGAGAAGCTAGGAACACAACATGGCCACAACACAATCTTTTGTGTATGCAAGAGATATTGCCTAGTGAGAAGTACAAGGTACAATTTGAGAATGCTTGTTCTTGCTTTTGCTTTTGGCCTTTTACCTCTATCTGCTTATAGCAGCAATCTTTAAAGAATTCACTGGAGGTAAATCAGCTGGATTGTCCCAGTAAGTAGCCCTGAGAGACAGAGGTTAATGGCCCTAATTATTGCTTAAGGACCAGGTGGGAAGATTTAGACCTTGAGACCAATCAGGAAGGGACAGATGAAGATGGGGCTCCTGAACCACGGGGGAGGCCTGTTACTGGTCTGCAATAGTCTGAGTAAGAGAGTCGGAGTAAGAGAGGAGCAGCTGAGATGTCTGTAGCTGAAGCTGATGGAATAGATTACTGATTAGTTCCCTACTTATCTACCAAAAATAAAGCTGAAAGAAATGCATCTCATAAATCAAGTACACCTTGTAAGAAATGTGTCTAATTTGACCCTCCCTGTTTATAGTAGGATAAATAAAACATTTCTCATAAGAGTAAGCCAGAGGCGTTGCTTGAGGCTATCACAGGACTAGAATAACGAGAATGTTGCAAGAGAATTCTTCATAAAGGCAGTTTATACTGAGTTCTCCAGTTCAATATATCCCTAAGACTGATACAAAAAGACCAGGAAACAACAGAAACAACAAAAGAATCTTTCCATTCTAAATCTATGCTGACTGAGCTTCTGTTAAAGACGTTTTGGGGGTGGGGGATGGAGGACAGTATTATGAAAAGCATTAAACCTGACTCCCAGAGGAGAGCTACTCAAAAATTGCTGCTCAAACTACTCAGGCAGCCAATTCTAGCAAACAACACAGTTGCATTGAAGAGCAAATGCTCTTCCCCAGGAGAGTCAGACAGGCCATGGTAGTCCCCTAAATCCCTACCAATATCATTAAATATCTCTATTGGGTGACAGCTTTCCTGGTACTATCCTGAAGAAACCAGAAAGTGTCCTGGTAAGTCATATTTTTATCTGCCCAAGATGGTACAGGACTTTCCAGCTTGTACAAACATTGGGTGATACAAAAGTGAAGTGTTTTGGTTGGTCTGGTCATAAATGAGCCCTGAGATTTTATATGCTGCCTGTTAAACTCTCAGGCTTGTGAGAAGACAATCAGCCAGTTTCCTCCAGGATAGCATGGCATACTGTAAGCTCCCAGAACAGCTGCTGTTTAGAAAGGAAATTGCACTTAAGAGCTTGATCCCATGCCCCAGTATTCTCTGACTTCTTGTAGCTGAATAAACTTTGTTCACTGCAAAATGTTTCTGTCACTTGGTACTTGGAGCTCAGTTAGAGGAAGCAATACAGCCGTCAAGCAGCACTGAAATTTCGAAGATGATCTAATAGACTTGGTCTGTAAAGGGTCAAACGCATTTACAATCAACAATATTTACCTTCTACTAGGAAAGATATTTTGAGTTGTGAATACTGGGACCACTTAGTTGCATGCATTCAGTTAGCTAACTAAATCACGGCCGTGTAATGGAGAATTCCCCCAGCCGAGTATAAAGCTGAGGATAAAATCCTATTTGGCAAAACTCCACCTTCACCAAAGACTACATTCAATCCACCTTCTTGTAGAGGAAGGATTCTGTGAAAAAAAACAGCCACAAAAATTGAATAAATCGCAGCATACAATGCATGTTCTCATAATGATATCATAACTCAACTCAATACCTGACTGTGGAGAAATAACACCTATAAAAACTGCTTGGTATCATTCTCCAACCCAAATTATTTGATCTTCATCCTGCCACTAAATTCAGGGGAAAAGGATTTGATCTTATGATAAGTCAGCTTATCATACAAAGAGAACTAGCTGAAAACTAAATGTGAATCTGAACTGGACTAAAGTTTTATAGGTTGTTGGACCTTTTTATTTGTTTTCTTATTTTGTGTGACTACTATCATATCCTTAGCTTCCATAGATGAAATTTAAAGAAAAAAGAGGAAAACAAAATAGAATACATCTTAAAAATTAAAGGAACTCATCTATATATTTATTTTTGGAAAGTGGCCCCCCTCTTATGGTGCAACTGCCTACACTCTGTGCTCTTGAGTCTCCTCTTTCACAAATCCTTACCTAAGTTCAAGGCATGCAGTGCCATGATTTAAAGACCCTTCTGGAGCAGAAATATAGAATGTAACCCTCACCTGTTGCATTTTACTAAACTCAAATACAAGAGGCACAGAATTTGAGGGACAGAAGAGTTTTCTGTGAACATCCACCACCACTGTCACCAGAACTGGCATTGGTTCTGCTCTGTCGTGTGGCCAGGTCACGGATCAGAAAACCTGAGCAGGTTTTATTAATTCCTGAGCAGGAAATCATTTTAAAAACTGAAAGGCAAGGATAACTTTAGTAAAGTTCCCTTCCCTAGTGTGTATCTACAGTAGGGCTTTCTTGGAACACAAGGATGTGTTCATGTGTGGCATAGGATGCTAATAGCTTTGTATTCCATTATTAAAATTAACACCACACAAGCAGTGGAAGCATTTAGAAATGAGTTTTCTCTGGCATACATGACATTTTTGGCTTTGTCAAGAAATTTTGCAGTTCCAGTAGTAGTGTTTTTAGATGAATGTGATGATATGGGTTCAAGCCACTGAATTTTTCTACGTAGTATATGCTTTCAACAGTGCCATAAGAAACAAACAAAATACAGCCATGACTCATGCTGGCAGTCACAGCTTACCTCTACAACTCCTGTAAAGGAGTAGCTTTAGTATCTGCTCACTGATTCCTACACAGAGATATTCAGTATATTATATTTAAACCAGTTTATCTTCAAAAAGTAGAACTGAGGAAACCTGACATCCTAAAGATGTATGTCCTAGACCCCCAAGTCTCACCAGCATGCATTCTCCATTTCACTCCACATCTCTCTCACTTTTAGCGGGCAGGAGTTTGTGGCTTGTTGAGGGCTGGGAGATCACTAATTGCCCAAGTAGTATCAGCCTCTCAAAAGTCCAACTCCCTCATGAAGGCAGTAACCTGAGTCTTTCTACTTGAGCCAAATGCAGATCTCCACAGCTCATAGCAACTCATCATTGTCAAGATTACTACCTTGTGAAATTAGTTTCAAAGGTTATTCAGGGACAAAAAAACTGACAGAGCATAAAACACCCCCTTTGGAAAAAAAAATCAAGGCAACAAATTGCAACAAACACCTTCTCACATTGATAGAATAAACTGCACCATATGGATAGCAAAACAGTACTTTTTTTGCATAAAACTTTCCTGGCAGCCAAGATTTTAAAAAACATTTTTACCTGGGACATAAGTAAAACAGGAACAGCCTGGCATAAAATCTCTAAATAACACTTTGCATATAAATGTATTTTTATGGAAAGCTATATTTTGAAAAGATCTAACAAATATCTTGCAAATTATGACTCTAGGTAGAATTAATTTCAAAGTGGTGTGTGGGAGGTATCCATACAGAGAAGAATCCCATATTCATTAGCCACTTCCACAGCATTATGTGCTATAATACACTATTAATTTTCTGGATATATGTACAAGTGGCATTATTAGGAAGTTCAAAGTACTGAATAAGTTCGGGAGATGATATTTTTTATTTATTTAATATACTTAACCCCACAGCTTGATTGAAGGCAAAAAAATATAAATTGATGATTATACAAAATCTGTTAAAAGCATGAAATCACTTTCACAAAAAAACTTTTGGAAAGATGATGTTCTTTAAAAGATTCAACTTTCCAAGTAACTGCTTCTATTTAATAAACCTATGAGACGAATAGGTTAACAAATATAAGAACAGAATTTCTGTGCAGAGACATATTTCTTTTAATGCACTGTCTTCCAAGGCCCTGTTCTAAGACATGGGTGACAAATGGACCATACAGTAGTTTTTAATTGCTAATAAATTCTGCATTACATGCTTAATCAAAGTTCCCCATGAGTTTCAGGACAATCCCAGCTGTTATTAAAACTGCAAACCCCCAGGTTTATAAACTGAAATTAAAAAAAATACTATTTACCATTCAGCCTTTCAAAAGTTGGGGTAAAGATACACAACTCATCATAGAACCCAACTTTAAGCTTTCTGTCTTATGTTTTCCAGAGATCTTGTTTCATAGGCTTTAAATAATTCATCTATGGAAACACTATCTACAAGTTCACTTTGCACACCAAAAATGGTTGGACCTTCACTTGATCTGATTGCTGAAAAATACACTTAATTAACTAATTCAAGGTAAGATGTTGTCTGCTTTTCTTTCCTGGTAGGATGAAAGGCTTTAGAGTAGGATAAGTGAGGCACATTAATTTTTGAAATTAAATGCGATCCTTTTTCTTGCCTGTACCTGCCTTTCCACCAAAGTCAAAACATTTCTACTTTGTAAGATAGCCAGCTGTGGCTTGAGCCCATGGAAATTTGCCCTTAAATGAAAGTTCTCCCATGTGAGAGAGGGATGGGCTCTGAGGTTAGCATTTCATTTTGTACCAATGCCACTTAAAACGCTTTTACATTTTCTGTCATTAATCCATATCCTTATCAGCACCTTGCACTATTGCATTTTATTTTTTCTGGCCACTTCTCCTGGGACCTGTACCTCTGTGCCCCTTCCCAGGAGCCCCATTGAAGCTGAGCTGTACCATGAGCAAGTGGGGGCCAAGAACGTCCCAGGCGGCTCCTGGCTTGCTCCCTGCCCTTCCTGCACTGAGCTGTGACCTGCACACCCCCTCCTGCTTGTCTGCTGGTCACTGGGACCTGCTGCTGCCAGCAGCCCTGCTCTGCTGTTTGCTACCTCAAGTCTCCATAACCTTACACTGTTTTTTTCCTCAGTTCCAGACTTTTTCTTCCCTTTGATACTTTATCAAAGGTAAAGCAGTGACCTGTAATGCATGCTCACAAGATCAGATAGGAAATATGTTCCATTCTTGCCAATCTCACCATTTGTTGTAGTCAATAAATTGTCCTTCTGAGTGGCTTGGCTTTTTTTCTGAAATGAACAATTACAAGAAAAGGTCACTGAACGAAAGTCATGGTAACATAAAACTCAGACCATGGATTGAATTTTGAATGGGAAACTTTGCTGACTCCTCTATTAGCTGTTGCCTTCATATACTGTAGCAGAGTTAACAGGAAGATACCGCTTCTGGCAGAAGTGTAAGAAGAGGTATTGAAAGTCATGGGACCATCTGTTGGGGTAATCCTGCACCAAGAGAAGATCACCACACAGAGTGGATGCACTTTTTGAGCTTAATTCTCTCAGTAAGTAATTACATAGCAAAGCACTATATAGTTGATTTGGATTAACTTGTAAGGGTGATTAAGTTAGAGTTCACAACACCACAGGAGACAGGGGGTAATAATATTAAGTAATTTGTGCCAATTAGGAGGAACAGGCACATGAAGTGAAGGCCTAAAATGGCTGCATGGCAGTGAAAATGTGATGTCCTGGTGACAAAGCCCTGTCAAAAGAGAAGAAAGGAAGAAGGAGGCTATTGAACACCCCGGCTCTGACCTGCAGCAGAAGGACTTTGCAGAGCACTACAGGAGTTGGAGCACTAGCAGATGTTTAGGTGTTCGTTTTGGCCCTCACCTCTGTATATTCCTTGCTTTTTAAAGTATGGAGGCTCTTAATTGTTAAATCTATGTTTTCTGTTACACATTCCAGTTAACACCTGCCCAAAACACAGTGAATGGCAAACACTGTGCCCAGCTGCTCTAACACCAGCAATGGTGTATGTTACTGCAGGTTCTTTTGATGTATACATGGCTTTGATGGTGAAGCATATGAGTTTTAGAAATTGGGCTGCTGGAAAAAGAGTTTGTAATTTGAAGGTGTGTATATAAAAGCACACTATCAAAAGCAGTTGCCAGAAACACATGGAAAATACACAGGCCTATTATGCAGGACATAAATTTAGCAACCAGGAGAGCACTCAGACAAGCAAGCTTTATGAAATAAGCATTGTGAAACAGAGATTGTATGGTAAGAAGCAACATTTAAGGAGGAAGTGAAACAATTTGCTTTATAAAGGTTCACAGATGCACAGACATATTTCGTACAGTAAGTTGAAAACCCAGATTTGAAGTCCCATGGTTCTAGTGATTTTGACTATTATTTTTATTTTGACTTTTTCTTTCATAGCTAAAAAGAAAATTAATCAATCTCTAAATAGCTACAGACAATTAGAATATACTAACACTTCTACAGTCTCATCCTCCTGCAGTTCTCCCGCTTCGGGCTACGTAATCAGTACTTAGTTCAATCAACAAATAATCGCTATCCATTTCAATTCTGCAAGGCCAGAATCATATTCTGAGACACATTTGAAGAAGTTCACAGGCTAAATGTTTGTCTTCTATCCTGAGACATAAAGGAAACTACAGCATTAATGCAGGTGGAATTAACTGCAATTTGTACCAAACTCACTCGAGTGTCGTGAGAAGAGCCTACATGGATGAGCAAGACAGCCTGACATGGAACAAGAGGATGAGATGAAAGGCAGCTGAGCCCCATTGCCATCTTAGGATGCACTAGGAGCACTGTACAGTACTGGCAAAGCTCACACAAGGCCAGTGTGAGAGACACATCCCTCCAGAGAGGTTATGTTGAGCACAGATTACCCTAGAGCCCCTACAAGGGTACTAAATGCCAGCTCTGTGCAACTGAATCCCATTCTGCTACCTAAAGCCAGGAGGAACTGCCACAGATGCCAGCCTCTGTATTATGTAAATACACTCTACAAGTAAGCTGTATGACTGAATCCAAGTAAAATCATTCAACTTTAGGTTAATTAAGGCTTAATCACACAAATACTAGTAATACAGTCCATAGGCTGTCTTGGGCATACATAAATGTGTTTTTATGATGAGGCTTGGAAAGATTTATCAAGACCATCAGTGAAAATGTATTCCTCATGGTTCCGGCAAAGCCCAAGTTAAAACAAACATTTAAAAACATTGGTTTGAATTTTAGCTATGCTAATAAAATCGGAGGAAACTTTCCAATGGCTACTCAGTTGAAGTTGATTCTGCCTCTTTACCTTAAGTGAACAGGAATGTCTGGAGATAAGGATTCATACTGTGATTAATGTTCAGCTACAACGCACAAGAAACAAATGGATTCTCCAGCTTTTCTGGAGAAATTGATTGATTTGCTTTGGGAAAGTCAAGGAATTATGCCATGCCTGTATTTACTAATCAGTAGACAGTGGTAGAACATGTTTGCCTCACAGGACCAAGTATTGTCAAGTTGATTTATTTTTGTTGATGTTTTTAGAATCCTGAGCATGCTATGTAAATCCAAAGAATTTGGATATAGGAACCTCTGGTAATTAAAATATTGATGAACACATAAACAACTTATTCATGTTGTATAAAGTTATTATGCAGATCTATCTTCTTAGAAGCAAAATAACCTAAAACTTGTATTACCTGTATGAATTACAGATGTTAAATAACAAATGTAAAATTAACACAGCAGTATCCTATACATTTCAAGTACAAAAATTTCAACTAGGAAAAGAATAGTAAAAAGGGGATCAAGTGTTTTGAAGATGCTGCTATGACTGACTGCCTATATTACATGCAGAGAAAAGTTCTACTATTTCACAGTTAACAAAAGACACAATCTATTTTTATTAATTTGCTATTTCACATAAATAGCCCTATATATAAATTCTAGGTACTGTAAACATCGTTTAAAGTGAGCATTAAACATGAAAAAATCAAGTAACATCAAAATCTAAACACAGAAATGGAGAAACAGGCTAAAAGCAAAGCAGCATAATCCCTACCAATTAATTATAAAAAAAAAAAAAGAAGATAAATAATTATCTTCACAGATCTTAGATACAGTCTTAAAGACTACTTACCTCTTATACTAAATAGAATTATCTTGAATTGGCATAGTAAGTGCAGTAAAAATAAATATTGTCCTGGAGTGTATATCTCAAACCAGATGTATGCAGGGCTAAGTACTTAAGACTTTGAAATACAGATATTTAGGCCAGGTTTCTCAAAAGCTTAGGCCAGGCAACAGGCAGTCTGAGATGCTAAAAGTCTTTTTGGCTCTTCAAACATTCAAGACGCTTCTATCAATTCACAGAACCATAGAATGTGACCATTCAACTCTTGAACAGAAGGTAGTAGTTGTCACCATTTTCCTAAATGACACAATCATGCTTCATATACTTTCAGATTCATTAGTATATATATTTATAAAAAGAACACCTACCTTACATAGACATTTTTGTGTAATGATTTACTAGTTTCATATGAACAGTTTGTTACAATAATTTTAAAAGTGTTTTATCTCAATTCCAACCTAACCTATCCAAAGAAGTTTCATCTGCTGAGTCTTTTGATAAATTTGCCTTCCAAAGAGACAACAATCTATTAATTGGCAATAACCACTGAGATCTGTGATGAAGTCATGGCTGCTTCATCTCTAACATGGTAATTCCATCTTTATGCAGCATATTTTTCCGCTCCTCAGTGCTTTGTCACTCATTTAGATCCATTAGGAATTCCAAGATCTTTTTCCAGTATTACATAAACCTGTATATTATGTGTTTCCTGAAGGCAGGGTCGACACTTAGTTAAATGTACAGAGGTGGATTTTATAAAGCTTCTAATGAACCATAGAGAAGCATCACCAACCTTGTGAGATGGTTATCTTTAGGGTGCAACTGACACAAGCAGCATATTCCAAACCATGCCTGTGTGTCATTCCTCCATGCCTCCATCTCCCAGCTGAGCCAAGAGGGTGTGAGATGGCACACACGCCACAGACCCATCTAACTTCTTTTCCACTAAACACAGCTATTCTTGCTAAGCAACACACTGGGGAAAACAGGAATTTTCAAAACCTTTATTTTAGTCATTTAATACAGCTTTGGAAACAGGTCCAGTCCCACGGGGCTCCATCTGCAAAAGATTTTTTAAGAGCATATGACTAAGTGTACAAAGTGAGACAAGGATAAATTCATTCAGAGGGGGTCCAAAAAAACATATATCTCTGAATATAATTTAATAAAAAGGCCCAAAGACTATCCATGCGTCCTTTTGAGAGCCAACACACAGTTCACACCATAACGTTGTGGACTGAGAACAGGCCATCATGGGACCATTCATGGTAACCCCTAAGGAAATCAACTCACCTTTCCCTGTTTTGCATGCAGATTCTTTTATTAATCCTGAGAGGGTGCAGCCCAAGAGCTCAATGGTAGAAGGTACAGGGAAGAAATTCTGAGTAGTTCTGCAAGGAATCCTCATGGTGGAGTCAGACAGTTCCCAAATGCCATGGGAAACACAAGAGGAGGAAACATATTACTTCATGACTTCTACCAAAATATAAATTGGAGTCAGAAGCAAGATACAAGATTGCATCCCAATACAAATTAAAACACACATGACAAACAATCACACTCTTGTCTGCTAGAGCACCTGAACACAAAGATTATGTTTGTATAATTGTAGATGCTCTAACTACATGAGGTCTTTGTATGCTCCTGATTCATCTGTAGGATTCCATACTTTGGTTCATGGCCACTGGATATGACTGTTCTCATCAGACAAAAAGGAAAAATAAAATTATATATATATATATATGTATATATATTATGTGTGTATGCATGTATATGAAGAGAACAGCATGTACCATTTCTCATCAGATCTGAAGGTAGCTCATGGCATATTCATGATAAGAAGAGTTGGAGAACACAGACTGAATAGGTGTGAAGGCACACTGAGAATGACAGTCTGACCAAAGCAGCCGATAAGAAGCAGCATCTCTATGGGAAATATTCAGTTTTATCACGCCAAGATCCAAACAACAGCTGCAATATTTCATAGAAACACTGTGAGCTCCAAGAAGCAGCAGCTTAGGGAAAACTCTAGAGATGCATATGGAATTCATCCAGTATTAAAATGTTTCATGGCATGCCACACTTACATGGGTGAAATGGAAACTCACATCAGTTACAGACTCCTACCTTTGGCTGTATATTTTTATATCCTTTCATCAGTTCCCAGTGAAACACAAATGCTGACTGTTTACATAGCTCTCAAGTACCGGTTTCCAGGATCTTTCACTGATTGTGCAGAAATACTATTCTGTAATATTGGTTACCGTCATTGTTTTTTTCCTTACCATGTATTTTGCAAAATTATTTGTTCGTTGTCTTTTGACTGTGTTTAATAAACATAACAAACATTTCACGGCTTTCAATGCCTACCTACACCACTGTCCCCCCCGCCTCAATAACAACTGTAGATGCTGGTTTTTTAATTGTTTCTTTGAAGTATTCCAAATCAGTCACTGATAGAGATGAAATACAAAGCAGGATGTTTTGATGAAACATATGGCAGACAAAACCTCAAGCAGACTGATAGAGATTACTGGCAGTTGTTCTTTTTCACTCCCCATTCTGTGGGGAACAAGATACTGCTAGAGACCATCTGGGAAATCCATCTAGCAAATCCCTTGTTGTTGTAGGGATCTAGGACAACAGCCATGATTCCAGTTCCTCACTGTTTTCCATGGCATATTACAGCTGCACCACTGTTGTTTTCTAAAAGGCTGAAAGTTATTAATCAGAACTTCATGGACATTGTGAATTGAACCCTTGCACATCCTCTTGGAGTAAATGTCTATTATCTAGGTTCCCCTTTACAGAGGACTAGACTCAGTAACTGAACTTAATTCCTCACAATCCTATTTTCTGGTAAGTAATACTGTTATCTATATCTATTTTGCTCATAAAAATCAAAATTTAAGGTAGGTTTTCCTACGAGTCTTTAGAAGCAGATGGAGAAGAACAGAGGAGAATTACCAGAAAAGCTGAAGCAGCAAAAGGCAAGCAACAAAAGGAAAGATGAAAAAGAACAAAATAGTTAAATAATTTTAAAGTTGAATTCTACTTTTCTTTCTCTCTTTCCTCTCCTAAAAATTTGACCTTTTCACTTCTCTCACATCACTCAGTAACTTAATAATAAGTAACCCAATAATTTGCATTAATAAGTAGCCAAAAAAAGCATTCAAGGTTCTAATGTAATTAATTATTCCCAGCAATTGCTTTGGAGAGCACACAAAAGCACAGCTTGAAGGTGTATCAAGCATTCAGCAATAGATTTGAGCACTGGAGTTCATTCAACAAGAAAAAAAGATTAGAAAATGAGATATCTGTAAGACAATTAATAACAATTATATTTATTTTAAAATTTCATCAATATATTTTTATAAATGTCATTAAAGATGAAAAGCCTTTGACTTCTTTCCTCTCTTCCTTCAGGATTTGTCTTGGCATGTAGAAAAGAATTCAATACCAGAAAGAAAAACTCAGGAGTAACATTCATGATTATCAACTTCCTGAATAAGAATATAGTTTTGAAGGATTGTAATGTGTAGAAAGTAGCCAAATATGAAGCCATTCATCACAGATTAGTTTTAAGGATCAGCTCTCCAACCTCAGCATCTGAAAAATATAAAAAAAGACAGTTCATTAACTGTAAATAATATTAGGACTAAACACAATCACAGTAGGTAGCAATTATTGCTGCCCCATTATATCTTGCTCAATTTACCATCAAATAGTGTTTAATCTTCCAAGAGCAAGATTTGCTCTCAGTCTTTTTCTAGGTGGCAGAGGAGCTGCATATGTGATAACGGAAGAAGAAAAAGGAGCAGCAAATCATTTCACATGGTAGGATTTCAAACAAATCCAATTTCCTTCCTAATTGGGAAAAAAACCCCAACAAATCACAACCAAAAGGTGTCTATCAGGAACAAATCTAGGCTGCAGTGAACAGGAATTTGCCTGAAAGGTATAGACATGTGCTCCCAGACTGATGAGTTATACAACATTCTTGTCTGTAAACACGGAGGGAAGAAGTAATTTCAGACCTTACCTCACCGATTGCAGATGCATTTGATAGCTTTCTCTCTTTTCTGAACAGGTGTCCAGCCACTAAAACCAAGTTGGAGAAAGTCCTTCATCTCCTTCACGTACAAGTGCTCCATTTTTGATATGAATGACCAGACTCCAAATGTAAAAGTAAGTGAGGATAGACAGCTGGATCTGTGAGTAACACAGATGCAATCTGGAATGAAGAGTACCACTTTCTGGTACTTGACCAATCTGCTCTTCCTCCTTTAAAAAAAACTTCTGAGAAAATTTATAAAAGGTCACACCAAAACTTATTTTCTTCCATGCCAGTTTTACATTAGCTGGGATTTCATACACATATGGAACTAGATTGTGTTCTCCATTACAGGAATGTAAATCTGGAGTAGCATCATCAACTTCTGTTTAATTGACCTGGAGTTACATCATAATGAATGCCCCTCAGGAAATCAATTTCACTTCCAAGAGCTTTGACTGAACATGAAAACCTCCTACTAAATGTACTTCCAATGGGAAGAATTAGACACAAAACTGATGGTATCATAGACAAATGACTTTCATGAGTGTGACTGTTGGAGAGCACTACAGAATTAATATTTCCTGACAAATACAACACTGATTTTTTTTTTTCATGCAGCTGTAGTGGCATGAAAAGCATGCTCTTCAAAACAATTACATATTTAGCCATTTACTATGGGTAACCCACAAAATCAGAAGATTCAAGTCTGGAAAAAGCAGTGTTCTATAAGCCATAGTTGTTACACTTGAATAGTGATTAAACAGACCTTATTAAACCACTAAACTAACATAAAATATTTTTGGTACCAAAGAGCTTCTCAGTGGCCTTTAAAACAACTTCCCTTCAAAAGAGTAGCAAAAAAGAACACCTTCTTTTTCTTCATAGAAAAAACATGTTTTATCCAAACAACAAATGAATTGACTTTTAGAGTAAGAAAGCTGTGATTTTCTCAGCTTGCTTGTTTTCTAAAAGTGGGGAAGAATAAAATCAAGGTGTGAGATAAAATAGTAGAGTAAAACATAAATGACTCAGAATTTATGAGATCAAGTTCTAAAACCCCTGTCCAAGAAGCAGCAATTCATTGGGTAAGACAAAAAAAAACAGGTTAATTTGTAAGTGAATGAGAAGAAAAAATTAGGAAGTCACAAAACTGCTTGCATATACTTTTTGTTCTTCTTTCAATGAAGTTCTCCAGGCATAGGAGAAGAGAACAGACTTATCTTCTATTGCAGCATATCTATCTCTCAAGAAGAGAAAAGCACTGGCATGGCAGTTACCTTTGCACAAGCGAGCACAGCAGAGAAAGAAGATACATACTTCAACAGAACACTTGAGCCTGCCTTCACACACCATAGATGTGAGATGCAAGACGAAAGATGTAGCCTTGTATCACCTACACATGATGGTGGCAGGGCTGGATTCTGCCTTCAGTTCACTTACGGTATCATCTTCACTTTTAAATCTCAGTAGAAACTATTTCCATGGGTTTAGTGTAAAGCAGCAATGATAGAACCCATTGTGTAACAATGAAGGCAAAGGTGGAAGATGTCACCATCCTCTCCTCAGTGCTATGATTGGAATGATGAAAGCAGACTGGAGCCTAGTGGAGCTGCAGACTCATTTTGTGCTGTATCTCACTGCTCCAGAGTGTTTATAACACTGGCATTGCCACCTGTTGTTGTTTGCTCAATAGCTAATATGCCACTACATGCAGTAACATGTCCTTGCCTAAATCTTTCACCAGACTTTGCTCCACTCTTCATAAGTTATTTATGACAGTAGCAAACAGCATTTCATGCTTAGTCTCTTCCTAGTCCTAACAATTAAGCCATAAAATAAGGCTGTCAAACCCCTGGACTGCAGACTCTTAAGATATTTCCATAAACAAAACAGCAGTCAGTAAAATATGGCATTGCTTGAACACTTTCTATTTGATCATGGAAATGAAATAAAATATACAAGTTAGAACAAACAAAACCAAAAAAGTCTAATTTCTTCTTTTGCCATTCCTAGGTAGTGAGATCCAACTTTAAGAAAGGGAGACAATGAAAGGTAATGAGGAGAGATGAGCTGAAATCAAAAGATCCTTTCTGACAGCTAAACTCTCAATCCAGATTAATTATCTTAACTTGGGCATTTAGCAAAATAAACTAGATGGGCAAAAGGGTATTTTCTTTGTACTAAAAAAGCCAACATGTAGAGTTTAAAGGTATCCTCAAAAGAGGAGGAGACTCTTCTATCTTACCCTTTCCATCTTCCCTCCTGCTTAAAGCTAAGGTAACCATCTCATATAGACACCACATGACAGTGCTCCCATTCAGCTGAAACCTGCCTATTCCACTTGAACATAAATAATCAATCACAGAATCACAGAATTAGTAGGTTGGAAGAGATCTTCAAGATCATCGAGTCCCACCCAGGGTGTTAGGTGCCCTAACACCTCAACTAAACCACGGCACCGAGTGCCACATCCAGTCTTTTTTTAAACACATCCAGGGATGGCGACTCTACCACCTCCCCAGGCAGGCTATTATTTACTTTATTACTCTCTCTCTGAAAAACTTCTTCCTAATATCCAAATATCCTAATATCCATTATATTTTCCTTGACACAGCTTGACACTGTGTCCTCTCGTTCTGTCAATTGTTGCCCAGAGAAATAGACCAAGCCCCACCTGACTACAGTCACATTTCAGGCAGTTGTACAGAATGATAAGGTCACCTCTGAGTCTCCTTTTCTCCAGGCTGAGCAACCCCAGCTCCCTCAGCTGTTCCCTATAAGGCTTGATGACAGAAGAAAAAATGGAAGAAAAAAATGAATTATTAAGTTAAAAAAAAGAAAGAAAAAAACCCAAAACAACAACAACATCTTCAACACTGTTCTTAATAACATGCAAATTCCCAGAGTCTTCATTTTGACTCCTGCTTCAAGTAGATACACACCTGTTTCACATTTCATAACCAATTTTTTAATAAATTGCTTCCTAAGTTTCTTGATAGGCCTCTATCATTCTCTATAAAAGCACACTGCAATTTCTAAGGATTCCACTTGCTTTAGAAAAAGCCATATGCTCCCTCATTTTCTTATCATGGCCATTTCCCCAAGGAAATCTGCAGACAGAAATGCAGGCAGATGGGAACTAGACAGGCAGTGACTCCACATGCCTCAGAAACATGTCAGATGTGACGATGTTCACTGCATTCCACTTTTTGCTAAGATGCAATCACATCTTTTAAAAGGAAAGGGCGCGAGGAAGAAATACATCAAGACTCTACCTTGCTCCCTGTAAATGGTGTCTATCTGTGGCTAAACTCATGTGCACTTTTGAAAACCAGATGGGACTCACCACTAGATGACAACAGGCTTATCAATATAACTGCACACACAGCTCAGGCTCCTTGGACAGTCGTGCCTGGTTTCCCTTGGTAATGATGAGCTCCAGCAAAACAGATGTTACTAATCACTGAAGATGACTAAATTTTAACTAGAGTATTGTGCAGGAACTTCAAACTTCACCCAGGACCTCATTTATGTTCTGGCTTTCAGATGCCTTACAAGGTTACAGCTTTTGATACCCTCTTGGAGCAGGGCCTGTGTTAAAAGCAGGCAGCATGACGGGCTAACCTGCCTTAGTGTAGGTTTTACATCCATTACAACACTGTTTGAAGGTGCAACTGCTGGAGGCAAACAGCCCCTGGCAGTGGCCCACGACAAAACACCATTCCTTACATCAGGCTGTGGAAAAAGGGTTGAGAAACACTTCAAAAGCCCAGCATTAAAGGAGAGACAGAAAGATTTTAGAGACTACATGAAAGCTCTGCCTTGTGATGAACAACTGTAACTATAATGACATGCACATTAGAGTGCAGTATTGTAATTAAAAGTCATGGTATGCAGCAACCGTTATTTACTGTTCTCTCCTTTAAAACCATGTTTTACTTTTCAGACTTAAAGACCTTATCTTGTGCAATTCATCAAGAAGCCAATTATACACTTCAGCTAAACAAAATGCTTATTAACTCAGCCTACCATACATCCAGAGGGACTCAGGTGTCCAACTTTCTATCAGAAACTTTGTCTGGAAAGTAAGAAAACCAACTGTTCACAATTAGTAGGTATCTGGACAAAATGGCCAAAGGTGCTATCTTTGTTACCTCATTTTAATGCATCTCCTAGGCATTTATGATCAGTAGCATATATTTCTATCTGGGAAATTCCACAGAGTTTTTGTATATTAAGATACAATACAGACATAACAAACCATTTATTAATCCAGGTAAAATAATGGCACAATGTAAGTATGACTGGTGAGCTCAAAAGCCTGTTTTCCTATACTGTATTACAATAACCTTGCTATCCAAATGCAGAAGAGACAAAATAATTTAAAAGGATTGGGCTTGCTGTATTTAATGAAATAAATAATGGAGAAGAGATAAAGCTATATAATAACTTTTCAAAATAAAATATATGGTACAGGAGGTAGCAACAACAAAAGAATCAGCAATAAAAAAATCTCAGTGCTACATGACCATGGTCATACAAAAACCCAGCAGGCTCACACATAAGTATTGACCTAAAATAATTTATATGTGCTAGTAACTATTTGAATTCATAGAACCACTGTTGCAGAACATTTGCTGGTGAATATTTTCTAAGTGTTTTGTAGTACAAAGATTCCGCCCAGTTAAGCTAAACTTATGCATGTATTTTTGCAGCTATGCAAAATTTCACAAACTTTGGTTTAGCCCTAAATGGTTGTAGAAATTTCTGCTACTGTGAACAACTAGGTCTTACTGGAGGATGTGTTCCCTAATATAAACTTAATAAAAGCATATATATAAAGTGTGTATATATATATATATATATATATTACACACACATGTACATATATGCGGTTAACACCGTGAAAACCCATTTTGCTCCTGCACAACAAACCTTCAGTAAACAGTAAAACATTTTGGATAAGATTTTAAGGTTGTTACAGTTTGGCAACTCCCTCCACTGCACTCAGCTCAGGATCTTTTTTTAAAAAGAAGAGATTACCTACCACACATACTCACTGCCTGAACTGAGAATTCAAGGTAACACTGTCCACCAAAATGTCACACTTGTTTAAAGAGTGCTACTAACACCAGTTTCATATTCTGAAGTAACTGAACAGAGCATCCTTTAAATAGTATACTGTATTTGTTTACTGGGTTATCTAATCCCCAGTTGCTCATCAGAGTCTTTTCAGTCAAGAAAACTTGATTTATTATTAAAAAATCCAGACCCTACATTTCTTACAAATCACTAATTACCTCCTATGTGCCATAGGCCTGATTTTAGGAAAATGTTAAGTACCCCTGTTTAGACACACAAGATTTTTTGCAGAATGATACCACTGTTTTAGCAAACTTTTCTCATAGCATAAGCATATAATTGCTTCAAATAGATATGGACAAGATGAATATCCTGAAAATTTAGCTTCCACAAAGAAGTAACTATTTTCAAAAAAAATTCCCTATTAGCTTCATATTTTCAAAGAAAATGTGGTGGAAAACCTACCATTTTTATCTCAACAGCTTCTTTTGATCAAAATTCTGGAGCAGATAAAAAATTATCTATCAGAACATATCAGCCAAAAGGTCTTCTTAGCTCCACTCCTTTGCCTCTGGGTTTCACAGTCTTGACTATCCCAAGAGAATAACATCCTATGCAGGTTAAAAGGGATATTGTAGAATTTGGAGGAAGCATAATGTATTTCTTCCTCCAGTACTAGCCCAATAACTGAAATATATTTCCATTCACTTAGAAACTAGATATTTTCTTAAGTAACTCATCTTACAAATCTCTAACAAATTTTGTTTATTGCAGGATTGTGTTCTTCCTGAAGTCTTTATATTTAACAATCTTTACTGCATATCTAAATAATCATATACTTAAACGAACTTTAAACATCAACATGAGTTTCACTGGGACAAAAAGAGATCTGCACATTGTTGGCAACATAGAGTGGGCAGGATGACAGTGAGTGTGAAAGAATGTATTAATGTGGGGGATGATTCTGGCCTCTTAAAAAATGAGATGGCTTTGATTGTCATCTCAATTCATTATAGATTTTTAACACTTTTCAATACATTTTTATTGCATCTGAGTTGGAACTGATTCAAATTGGAAAATGAACATTAGGCTATGTTCTTGTCTTAGCTGTAAATGAGTTTCACATTAAAACTCCTCCCCATCTTTGCCAAGTTTATTTGTGTATTTGCAAAAGTGATGGCAACAACCTACCTCAGGCAAGAGAGCCTGTGTGTCTGTCAATATTTGGGTGATGGGCCTATAAAAGGTTCATTAGAACAATCTGCCCTGAAGCACAAAAAGATACCATTCCTATCAGCCAATTTGGCACCCGCTTTGCAACTCAAAGTACTGAGTAAATCCAGCACTGGGGTTCATACACAGGTGGAGACTACAGCTAGGCAGAAATGTCATTTTCCATGGAATGCAAGTTTGTGAGGAAAAAAAAAAGTATTCCATACAGATAAACAGTTTTTCATAAAGATTTCGTGAAGAAGGTGTTGGGATACATATTTGCTTAATGGCCATGAGAAAGACTAACAATGTCCCATTTAGTCTCCTTTTGTTCTACCCACTAAAACTTACACACTTAAGTTACAAAAACATTACAAGTTTTTATTTTTACTCCACAGGCAATGCAGATAGGAGATAAAACCTTAGCATGATTAAATGTTGTTCTCTAGGTATCAATCATGTATTACCCCCTTCTAAGTATGACTAAGGGTTTTAACACTCCTGTTTCAAATCTCTGTAAAAAATATGCCCATTCAAAGTATATCTATGTTGTCAGGCTACTGAAAGCTAGTGACTAGCATTAACAGTCTTTGGATCCAGGATTTACATCCTATTATTGCTGTTGTAAAAGGGGTGAGCCAGTTGATCATCAGATATCAAAAAAAAAGAAAAAGAAAAAAAAGGAACTTGTGACCAGTAAGATCAGTGGGTAAACTCTATGACATATGCCATTTCTTCAGCCTCCCTATTGTAGGTCCTTGTGAAAAACACCATCCTAGAAAGCTAGCTAACTTAATCTATAAGATCTGTCTTTATCTACAAAATAACATCCTTGCTTCCTCTTACCCACATAATAGAAACTACAGCAAAAAGCCCTCAGGGGATTACAGCTTCTTAAAGCAAACTTGTCAGTTTTAATTCAAGTTAGAAGCCCACATAACACAAGAAGAAACCAAATCAGTTCCTTTCAGATGTTGATAATTCTCTGGTAGGAATTTTTTTGCCCATACACACTTAACATTCATATGAATTAATTCTCGTCCAGGTTTTGGTGACAGAGTTCATTTTCTCCCTAGTAGCTGGTGTGGTGCTGTGTTTCGTATTAAGCATGAAATAATACTGATATCATACTGATGCTATAGTTGATGCTAAGCAGTGCTTACCCCAAGTCAATGATTTTTCAATTTCCCAGGCTCTGCTGGCAAGCACAAATGGCTGGAAGGGAGCAAGCCCAGGACAGCTAACCCGAACTGGCCAAAGGGATATTCCACACCACAGACAATATTGCCCAGTATATATATGGCCAGAAATTTTCAATCACTGCGCAGACACTGGCTGGGCATTGGTCGGTGGGTGGTGAGCAACTGTATTGTGCATCACTTGTGTTTCTTGGATTTTATTCCTCTTTCACTTTTTTTTGTATTCTTTTTCGTTACAATTATCAGTAGGAACAGTAGTAGCAATGTAATTTACTTTATTTCAATTATTAAACTGTTCTTATCTCAACCCATAGGTTTTACCTTTCTTCCATTCTCCTCCTGACTCCACCAAGGCAGAGAGGGGAGTGAGTGAGTGGCTGTGAAGTACTTAGTTGCCAGCTGGGTTTAAACCATGAAAACTCTACAGATACATAATAGATGTGATGAGATGGCCATCTGTAAATATACATACATATATATCTCCATGTTTATACATATATATATATGTATCACATTATAGACATACTTTAATAGATATATTTTTTTCAAATTGGTAATGTAGACAGTTCTCAATAAATGGATTGATAAAATTCATGTCTGATAGAGAACTACACCATTTTTGCCTGTGTGTCAGCACAATATATTTGCCTATACATATGCATTCACCCATGTACATCCACATACACTTAATGTATTTATGCATCATATATGTGCAACAGAGCATACAAATCTACGTATGGCATTTAAGTAATGATCTGACAAACATTAGACACATCACATTAAGTGCTTAGCTGGGAATAACCTTCAGTTTGGCCTCATAAATATTTTTCTTTTCTGAACTACATGCTTCATATCTGGACCATGTGGAAGCATCTTACCTTGCTTCCATTTTCTCTTGCCTCCCGTTCCATCTTGAGATCAGAAATTAGGAGAGTCTTGTATTTGTTCTTTCCATTACTGCTGTGATCATCTAGTCTGTATTCTGAAGTTAGCTGAGCAGAGAGGGGACTGTCACTCAGGTTCAGAGGCTGCTCATCCTGCTCCAGATTTGTTTTGCCATTACTGTTGGTTTCTGCCATCTCCCTGCAGTGTGTTCCCCCTGAAGCATTGGAACTGTGTCCCACGGTCTCATTGCCATTAAAACTCTCTGCGGCTGAATCATCTATTAAAAAAGATATATTTTCAGTCAGATGCCACATAATCATCTCTGTCCAATTTAAACATAATTTATATATTCATAATGGGCTTTTTTTCAAAACAGAATGAAAACTGTTTATATTAGTAGCACCAGTAAATTTCTGCAAAAAAGGCACACACTCCACATTTTCAAGTAAAAGCTTTCCGTAAATCCATAAAATTTTATTAAGTAAAGGCAAATTGTCTGGGCTGACACTTTAGTACCACTGTGTACATAAAGGACAATCACAAAAGATTTTTAGAGACAAACTGATAAAGTCTGCCTCAAACAATCTGTCCACATGCCTATGGATCTATTTAGATTCTTGTACCACACTCATTAATGCACTATTACATGTTTCTGAAATCAACAGAGGTGCTCGTGGTACTGAGAGAGTCTGAATCTCAGGTTTTAAGTGTGCAGAACAGCATGTGTCATATCCATAAATATCCTCTTGCAGAGATACAGTGTAAATACATCTGATATGTTCAATGCTGGCAGCAGAGATTACACTAGAAGAGCTGATTCCATACACAAAGATCCTGTCCTCATTTTGTTCAGATGCTCATTCACTGTGTGTCATAATATACTTACAAATATTGATAAATAGTGGACTAAATTATAAACCTGAAAGCTCCATCTAAAAACTCTGGATGTGTAATTGTTTCCCTTAAGATTTGACAGCTGGATTGTATGATTAATATGTGTCTTCACAAACTTATGGATTTGTGTATCCCATTCTTGTCAGTGCCAGAATTTGCCACCTGTGCTACCACTCAGCCCTTCTTTACTTCTAAACAATCTTTCAGCCAACAGGCTACCTAGTAAAACATTTTATTTTTCAAAGGATTAAATGGCAGCAGATGTGGCACTCAATTTGCCCTCTTCTTGTTCTCTAAAGGACCTCTTTTTTTGCCATTTACATGGTTTTGCTAATGGTGCAAACACCTGCTCAGGCTCTGCATACATTTGCTTATTGCAGACTATGAAGCTGGACACAGAACTGGGGAGTCAGTGGTCAGGAATGCATACAGATTGAAACTGGATATAAAGAATGAGACAGACCTTAATATATTAAGCACCTTAATATACCATATTTTGTGGGCCCTTCTAAACAACTTCCATGGAAAAGATGCAAACACATTTATACTTATGAGGAATTAAAAAAAAAATCAGGACACATCCTTTAACAGATGTGCTCAGAAATACTCACACTTTAACTACATGATTAATCAAATTGTTGACTCACCATCATTATTACGGTAAAAACAACTAAATCTCAGATGAGATTTTTAAAAGACAAGAAAACACTGGATAAATGGGTTGTGATCTAATTCAATTAAATACTTAGAAATTCAGAGACAATAAAAGAAAGTTTAGAAAGCTATCATACATTGTTCTCTTACTTGCTGCACTCAAAAAACATTTTTATGCCATAAATATATACAGGATTGGGCATGCAGTATGAACATATTTTTAAAAATTGCTTTGTTTGCAAACCTGTCAAAACATCTACTTTCATAACAGTACAAATTAAGAGTCATAATGTAAATAATATTAATTCAGGAAAATTTTTTGTTGTTCTAAAACAGCTGTATAACAAATGGCTACAATTACAAAACACTATGCTTTGATATGCATCACTTTCCCCTTACCTCTTGGAAATACCAATGTATATACAATAAAAGACATAAAATTCCTGGAATAAGACTTTTAAATGTGTACACCAAACAAGCTTGTAACAGAGCAATGCTGCTTGAGGATTTCAGCTATGTATGTGAATAAAAAGAGCAGGAATTATCCTTAATAAACCTTCTATCATGCCCTGAGACTTATGTCTTCAAGGCCATAACACATAAAAAAGGCTAAAATTCTAAACATACTTCCAGAAATAAACAAGCAGTTTTACTATTTCAAAATAGAACATGAAATTCTAATATAGGGTCTTTTTTTTTTAAGAAAATAGACACATTTCCAACTTATTTTAAAAGCTCTGAGATAAGTGAAAGAAATCCAGATTTTTTTTTAACAGAGAAACACTTTGATTACAATTGTATTTAACACTGTTAACAGATAATTGGCTACTTGATTAACAGTTTAAAAAGTGACAGTTAGTTTCAAATTAATTAAATCAGTTACTGAATGGGTCACTAAGTGAGGGATGTTCTTCCCTTTGAAGGGCTCAGAAAATTCCCTGCTGTTGGCAGCAAAGTCAGAAACAAGTGAGTAACCCGAGGATACAAAGAACCACCTAAAAGGTGGGGGCACTGCCTACCCAGCAGCACACAAGTCTGATCCCTCGGGAGCCTCTGTGTGCTGGCACTGGTGCCCCGGCTCATGCAGTGCAGAGGAACCACTACCAGGACACAGACGCTGAATGGGAATGATGAGAGATGTGCTAAGAGCTAGATCCAGGACAGCCAATTCTCAAGCACAGCTGTTGGTTTTGCCTAGCAATAATGTTTTAATTTCTTTTCTTGTTGCCCTGTATGACATATGGTTGACAACTAAATCTTACAAATGTGTGAGAATGTTACAATGCCGAAGAAAAAATAGTCTTCTGTTTGTTCTAAAACATGACCACTCAAAAGAATTCCTATGTTGAGTAAATGTGATCAAGCATTATTATACTCTGAAACAATAGAAAAATTTTGCTAGACTTTTGCTTTTCTTAGCAAAAGCTTAGTTACTTGACAGCAAATCTTGGTTTCCACTATAAAGTCAAATATCTGGTTTTTACAATCATTTAACCTTGCTTGTTAGAGATGGGAACTTGTTTGTCAAGATAATGGTCAGGAGAATGGCTACAATGGGTGTGGTATAAATCATGCTTTTTGTCAAATAAACAGAAATAAGTATTTCCATAAAAGAGATGAAGAAAAAAAACAGAAAATGGTTTAGAAATAGTTTCTTACAGATGTTACCAAGGTAACCAGATTACAAGGTTTAGTACATTCCTCCTCCCTGGGCAGCTGTCTATTTTTGCTAAGAGTAAGGCTATTTAAAAGCAAGAGTTCCTCAGAAGGTATCATAAACACAGAACACATCAGCAATGACTGGGTTTGGGGAAAAAGGCAAGAGGGTATTGCCCAGGAGAGGAAAGTGATGCTCATCCTTGGATACAGGCAACCACAGCCCTGACCACTCCTGGGCCTGCAGGGGCTGCAAGCACTCATGACCATCACACGGATGCCAAGGAGCAAGAACAGATCCATGGACATCTGTCCAGCAGACCATGTTCCCCAGTGGCAACTGCCTCTGCCAGGGGCAGGAGATGAGACCTCATCTCCTCACTGTGTCTGGTGCAGCTGGTGAGTGGGGCTGCACCTAAAGCAGAGACGGCATTGGGACCAGCAGTTTGTTCACATTTTTCTTACCTTCATATATCACAACACCTCAGCGACAATGAACTGTTAATGCCAAGAGCCTCTTCTCTTTATCAAGTATTTTTCCCCTCCATCCAGCAGAGGCAGAGGCACGGTGGCTTGGGGAGAGCTCAGGGAAGAAGGGTGTCCAGCTATGGCCACTGGCCCCTGCTCCTTGTCCACCCCAGAGGCAAGGTCCTCCCCAGCCTGGTGCACGGGGAGCAGCAGCCATGAACCCACTGCAGAGCTGCCCTCCCACAGGAGGCTCAGCAAACCACAGCATTCCTCTCTGGGCCCACTTCGGCCCCACTGCCAGAGGGCACTCACTCCAGTCTCCCTTCCCACAGCTGGCTGAGGAGTACCATATAAAACTCCACTGAGGCAAGGGCAGCACATTCTCAAATCCTGTCTCTTGTCTGAACCACTGCTGCAGGGTGAATTTTATGGAAAGACCTCCAGAGCAGCCAGCCACAGGCACTGGGAGCTGAGAAGGGAGGGAGCAAAGGGGCCCGACGCCCTGCATTGGGTATTGGGGCAGTCATAAAAGAAGATGTGGGATGAGCTCACGTCTTCATCACCACCCAGGACTGCTTTTATCCACAAGTATCAGCAATGACATAAAATCAACCATCAAATGCTGCTTGCCCAGGGCAAGACATGTTTTTAGGAACTGTGCAGCTTTCAAACCCTTACCCCAGAATGCTGGAAGACTGGAAGTATCTCTACAACTGGTTTTGTTACTTAAGCCTGTAAAGGGAGAGTCTGGCTGCAAGATACATACTCACTTCTAAAAATAGTGAACTGGGGCTTCCTTCACCTATGCAGAGCTGCTTTTCCAAGGATTAAAGAGTGTCACCCCTCAGTAAAACACTCCAAGAGCAGAGAGAAGGTTCTTTTGGATGAGGCAGCAGCCACCTTCTTGCTAAAGCAGGGGCTACTCTCTAGGCTTAGGCACAAACTTCTCACTCATGGACCAATATTTCTTAAACCTCTTGATGCCAACATGTCCTCCTTGCACACTGCTCCACACTGATCCTGTGCTCTGGTCTGAACAAAACCCTGCCCCCAAACCCTTTGGACACCTTTAGTCCAAGTACTCTCCATATCAGAGGTGATCAATAGAACAAGGGGTAATGGCATTAAGCTGAAGGAGAGTAGGTATAAATTAGATATTAGGAAGAAATGCTTTACTGAGGTACTGGAAAAAGTTGCCATGAGAAGTTGTAGATGCCATGGGCAATCTACAACTCTGGGACTGATTAAGGGCACATTGGAGGGTGCCCTGGGCAACCTGGTCTAGTGGAATTCTGTTCTACAGTTCTATGAGTCTAATTCTCAAAACAAGATCTACAGTAATTTTTTTACTTCAAGTTAATGTCTTATTACATTGCATTACAGCTTCCAGTTTTTCCTTCTAGATCCCACTGAGACCAGCAAGATACAAAGCGACACCAGCTTTATTTTTGAACACATGTGAATTCAGATTCCTGCTGTGAACTTTCCAAGCTCATTGCACTCATCACTGTGTTAGATTTTCTCCCTGCTTTTGAAGGAATTTTGGAAATGGAGGAAGAAAAGAGGGCCACACATGCAGACAGACACAGATGCCTGCAAACTCCAAGGTAGCAAGCACGCAGGTTAAATGAACATTTTGAGTGGGCTGCCTGTCGACAGAGCATCTCTGCGAGCAGCAAGATGGGTAATCGTTCCTTCTAAAAGGAGACTGGAAATGAATGAGCTGAGTGGGATGAGTGAGACTGAAACTCCTTGCTGTGCAAATGCAGGCTGTCATAACACCCACTCTTAAAGACTGTCTACCAAAATCTTGGATGATGAAGGTTGCTTTAATCTTGTTGGTTTGGACACCATCAGCCCAGACCTTGAAAACACCACCTTACACTCCGTAGCAATCCAATCCATTTGAACATGGTCACTTGCAAGAGGCAGCACAGCTTCAATAGTACATGTGCTTTATTTTCCTATGTTAAAATACAACTGTAACAAAAATAATATGCTTCATAAGCAAACAGTATGAAGTTAATTACATTCCTTCCACAACACCAAGGCAACCTTCCTAATGGGGATTAATGAAAAAAACACTCTTTGGGTGGCAACAGAGAGCAGGCAGTTTTGGGAAAGGAGCACCATGAATCAGGCAAAAGGTAGTGTACAGTGCTGACTCACAGAAACTTCTGTAGTATAAAATATTATAGAGAATTTTCTAAATGAACTGGTAAAAAGGCAAGGACACATTTCACTCCCACAACTTTTCATAAGGACTGTTTAATACTAATTTGTCACAGTTATGTATTTGGTCATGCTTCATTTACATCACAAGTCATGTTTGAACTGTAAGTTCAATACATAAACTTAAAAGCCAGTCCAAATCAACTCTATCTATTCATCATCTCCATTCCCTTTCACATTGTTATATAGAACAGGGCTTGAATTAATGGAGTTACAAAGGGATCTCAGACCTTCCCATTTCATAAAGCGCAAGAATGGTCATAGTTGGTCAGATAAAAAATACATTTAGTCCAATATTCTATCATCTAATCACTGGTTATTAGGAAATGTTTAGAGAGGAGAATAAGGCAAGCATATACAATTCTTCCTCCTGGGGATTTCTGAGCCCTTAACAATTTCAAATGCAATTTTCCTGAGCAGGACATGGCGTCTAGTTACATGCTGATGCTCAACATATTTTTTCCTTCCAGGAATCCAGTCTTTCTTTGAACCTGTATAAATCTCAAGCATCCTTCTCCGCTCCTCAGAAAAATTACTGCTACTATTTCTGTTTCCCTGTCCTGTATCAAGGAAACAAACAACAGGAATTAAGAGGTGGGCAAGAGCCTTTCCAGAGGACAGACCAGGATGGTGTTCACAGAGTTCAGTCCCTTCATTCCCAGTGAGACTGCAATTGAACTGCCACATTGAACCATTTCAACAATATGTATTAATTCTCCTCTTCAGTTAACCACAATAACAATTATTTTTCTATGCTTTCTTGATGGCATTGCCTTCTGTGAATTCAACTACAGAACTCACTGCATTAAATTTAAATCTGAAATGTCCACCAGTTTCAGTGATGTTTATCAAAAAATTCTTTACTGTTATTTTCAGTGGTGGAGAAATAAGAGGTACTTCATATAATCACCCACTGCATGAGTTTATGAAAAAGAAGGAACAGAGCAAACTGATCCTTAGCCTAATCAACAAGAGTACAGTAAATCTGATGTACACATGCACATACACAGTGGAATCAGCATTAGCCAGGCCGTAAATCTTATTTTATTATTAAACAAACATTTCAGTAATTCACAATTTTCCATGGGTAAACATCTCTTCTTGCTGGAGGTACAAAACAGGAAGCTATTTCATTCAATTATAATGTGAAATAACAGAGCAGTGAAAAACCCCCACTCCATGACATCAACAACTATCAGAAAAATAATACTGCCCTGTCAGTCACAGCATTATAGAAGGGCTCATTTATAAAGCATCATGAGTGACTTGCATGCTTACTTTTTTGCCTGCAGAGCTACTGTCCCTGCATATGCACAGCAAGGAGATGAAGGAGCATGTCTGTTAGGAGGGTACTGCACACATAAACAACCAATTTGAAAGCTCACTGGGTGCACAGCAGCCTTATTACCCCTGTGTATCTAGCTCTCCTTGTTCTTTGGCATTTACACTTCAGAACAGAGCCCTTAGTGCCTCTGGGGAGGAAGATCCCTGGTTTTCCCCTTACTCTGGAGAAACCTCCAGGGTGCTTTTTGTGGCAAAGACTCTATCAAGCAGTTCTCAATGCAGAAAAACTGCAATTCTTCTAAAAGTTTTAATGGCTCATATAGGATCGTATTTGACAGGCAAAATGTCGTCTGGCACCAAGAACGTGGCTTAGAGCTCCATCTCTGGGCAAGCACTGCAGGAACAAGTTCTCAGCCCAACACATGAGTGGTGCCAGAGGTATTGTCTTATGCTCATCCCAAAGATGACTCCAGACTGCAGAGCAGTTTATGGATAAGAAGATGGGAACTGAGGAAGGCTGGGAGACAGACAGGCAAATAGGGCTCAGGCAGGGAAACAGGACTCTTATCTTTGGGGGTCACTTCCAACTCTGAACAGAACACATCAGCAGCAAAGATGTCTGAGACTGCAACGTATTGTGAAAGGGAGAAACATGAAGCCTTTTCGTTAAAAAAGAGGTAACCTAAGAGATATTGCACTACCCTCCTCCTTGTCCAGCAGGGAGAGGCTTATGCTTTAGCATAACCAGCAGCTGCCACTGCTCCTGGCAGCATGAAGAATCTGGTGCTGTGCCAGTAGCAGACAAAGAGTAATATGTAGGTGCATGTTTGGTGCCAAAATTTCAACCCAAATGGGGCTGAAAGGAATTATGTGAAGCTTATCTGCCATTTGGACATAGTGTGGGTGTGTAGTGCTGAATTTTACTTCATCAGGATCTGCCAGAAGACAAAAGCAAAGAGGAGAGATCAAGCAGGAGTTGGTAGAAGAAGTTGTGTGCAGACTGGATGCCCTCAAACCTGGAATTTTTAATAAAGCCCTTTAAAATATACGCCACCAGCTTTTGTGTGTTGAGTGGCTTCAAACAGTGATGTCAGTCTGTATTTCTTTCTGGAAGGGTGAAGCCCTGAGTGCAAGCAAAATAAGTAATTGCTTGACAGCTCTGCATCCCCTCAGCAAATTGCTGCCTATTCTTCCATAAGAGCAGAGGATATGGAAAGGTTCATTATACCCCCTTCATCAGTAAAACTGGGAAAGAAAGGAGGGAGAAGCCACAAGAATAAACAGAAATGGCTGCTTTGAGCTTCCTATGTCCTTAAAAACATTTAATCCACATTCTGACTTGGGGCCCCAAACTTTACAGTACAAATTGCTAGATTTGCCTGTTTGCTATATTCCAAACAGAGAGCTTAGTAGAAGTTTCCTCTTGAAATATGAAAAATCATATGTCTGTTAATATTGTGCTTGTCACTAGATGACCACGACAGAGTAGAAATAAGGAAAAACCTTACCTATGCAAAAAAAAAAAAAAAAACCCAAGAGAGAGCTGGGAAAATATACCCATACCTTCCCAGATGTACAAAAAGCAAAAATACTGCTAAAGTTCAATGGAACTTATTGTATTTCAAGTTTTATTTTAGAACTATTTTGAGAGAAGAACAACTAACTTGCAAGCATTCTTTATTTTATATTTATAATTGCTACGCATTGTCAGTAGTTGCCAATTGCTATTTAGGCACATAAAACAAAGAGCAACAGAGATCAAAGTGCCCTGTCAGTCCAGTATTGAGTACCTCTATAACAATAAAAACAGTTCAATTGACTTGACAGCATAACTCTCAGTAACAATATTTCTACAAATAGTTCAGACTCATTAGACTTTTCATGATCATCTTTGTCACTCTGTAGTCCAGGATTTCAAAATTACAATCTAATTTTATTGTTTGGTTGGGTTTTTTATGCAGCAAAGTATAGTCTAAGGACTTGTATTACTTAAAGCAATTTTATTATTACAACTTCATACTAAAAGCTAGGGCATGAAAACTCAAAACTAGAAGTGAAAACATTTCCTTTTATTTTTTTTCCTAGTTTTTATTTTAAAATGTTTAAAATGTTGGTAAAATGAAGCAAGTTTTTGCAAAACATTTGTTTTTTCACTCTGGAACAACTCTGTCAGATCCTTTCCACTCAGTTGTCTCCACTCACATTAACAGAGAGGCTTTCAGGAAAATTTCCTACCTCAGCAGAGAGTAAAACAAATGCCTCTGGTATTCACATACAGAAATTCAGCTTGAAAATAGGTAATAAACATACAATTGGGAGGAACTAGAAGAAAAGTATGTGGAATAGGAAGTAGGAACTTAGAGCCTTTGTTCTTCTATGCAATTCTAGTGTTATCAACAGTGAATTAAAACTTCCTCAATACAGTAGCAAAGTGGATGTTAGCGAATCTGAGTAGTCAGAACAGTAAATATGCTTGTGTAGGACTCCATAAGGGTTGCTCTTTCCTTATTTAGTGGCTGTGATGTAATTAACGTTTTTGCTGAGATAGAGTCTCTGTGAGTCAAATTTATAACTCTGTTACAGATAAACCGTAAGCATAGAAATTCAATGAATTCCAGAGCTTGGAAACCTGCTATTACAAACTTCAGCAAATAAGCATGTCTGAGGGATATAAATTACATGTCCCATTTCAATTCTGTTTGCTTTTGATTCTGCCACTTTAAAATGCTTATAAATATCCATGGAAGCTCATACATTACTGCTTCCTGCTTTGAGCATGCCATGGGTAACAACAGTAAGTGGTCTCCTTGTTGCTTAAATGAAAACACTGTTCTGGTCATACAGGACAGCACTTGAACACAAACTTGGCCTTTCTTCATCTGGCAAGCAACCATTTTTGAACAGTTATACCCATTATGCCTTTCCTGCTGTATTTTTTTACGGTATCAAGCGAAAGTTAAAAATATTCAGTATGTCCAATGCTTGAGTGCCAGCCCAAACACCACCAAAAGAATGCAGAAGGTGGTGAGAGTCAGCAGTGCTAAAAAGTCAGTAGTGCTACCTGAACAAAAAAAATATTGCCACTGAAGTAAAGGACACAAGCCTGTTTGGAGCCTCTCTAGCATGCTGACTACAATTATAAGGCATAAAAATAAGCAGTGCTGATGACTGACCTCCCTTTGATCTGAAAAATCTGTCTCAAGTAGTGAATGCCAAAACTGTTAAGCGAGATGTATAGGCATTATCATATTCAAGACATTAAAATTTGCCTGGAAGCTTACAACAGTTAATGGTTCTTCCTACTAAAAACTTCCATGGCCCAAGTCAGGAGAATGCTGAAATATGTAATATAACTTGGGTTGAAAAGTGGCAGATTTGCAAGCTCTATCCACAAATATCCACAACGTGAGGAATTTGACACCAATTGCATGGCATTGCACAGAAGAGAGCAGAGGTCCCGTGAGCTATTAACGCTACAGGAAGGTCTCTCCTGCCTTTGTTAAAGTCACCACTTTGAAATCCCAACTTGCCTCATAATCCTACAGATGCTGACTTCCAATGTGACTGACAAAATTAAAACATGCCTTTTCACTTGCAGAAACTATTTTCAGGGGGGAAAATATCAACCATGTTTTTTTCATCGACATCAGTTATTTTTTTCACAATTCCCAAAATATGGATGAGGATTTAGTTACACACTGGCTAAAAAGGGACTAGAGTAAGAGGTATGTGAACATCAAAAGGAAAAAAAAAAAAAGGAAAAAATTTATTTTGCTAGATGGTCAGTTGTCACAATATTCCTGGCAAGCCAAGTAACTATGATTCAGAGCTCAGCAACTCCACAAAGCCCAAAGGATTTGACAGATAGTTCTGGCATATCTACTGCAAAGCCTCACCAGAGCTGTGGACTTGAAATTTTCACTGCCAAGCCACCTGACTAAGCAATGCATCTCTTGTTTCAAACTTTCCCTCCCAGTGCTATGCAGCGGACTCTGCCTGGGTGGGAAACAGAGCAAGTGTGAGAGCCTGTAATGAACAGCATTGGAAATGAAAGATTAAAAATTGAAAACTTCTTGCACTTGAAAATTTTTGCATGAAGACTATCATTTTACACTTCCTTTCTGGGAAGCTAATGCCAGCAAAAAAACTACAAGTTCTTGAACTTAATACTACTTAGTAACTTTCAAAAATTTTCTTCTCATTAAAGGCAGTCAAGTGCACCCTTGATGAAACATCACTGAGAGCTAGACTCAAACCAAGATTACTCAAAAAGGCCAGAAAATAGGGCAAACAGAATACCACCCTTCAGAGAGAAACCATGAGGTGTTTTGCTATTCTTTGCAGACTGAAGAGATTTCTTAGGAAGTAAAATAACTAGTCCATGATTCTAATTCACTTAAAGGCTTCTGTTAGCCCAGGAAATTTCAGCAACAGCACAATCCACACACAGCGTAATTGTTGCATGTGCTTTTCCTGTACTTTACACTACTGACAAGGTACCATTGCCAATGACATTTAAGAATGTTTTAATAACAGTAAAGCAGCCCTACTCTCACTAAAATTTCAACATTTATGTACAAATTGTTGTTAAATGTCAGAGCACTAAGAAGGGAAAGAACAAAACCTTACCAAAGAGTGCAACTGTAACACCTACTTGGCCTCCTTATGATGAGGAGCTGACTGAGAATAAAGGGCAGGATGGAATTGTAAAAAAGAACCACTGAGCTGGCCTAACAGATCTGTGTGTGGAAACCAGCAGGCTGCTCCTGGTAAACCAAGAATTCTGTCCAGAGATGATTTTCTCCATGGCAAAGCCAGCTTGGAGAGAAAGGGGAAGCCTAGAGCAAGAGCACTCACAGATATCCTTGATGTTACTTTAAATAGAGAAGTAAAGGTGAAGATATTTCAAAATTTGATCTAAAATTTGTTTTCCCTTTACACTCTGTAAACAAGATTATTTGGCCAATGGTATGCTTTATATTTTGAAAGGATCAGCGTTGTATAGTTACTTTAATCTAATTGAAATGCATGTTAGGAACAGAAACAGATGTATGACAAACAGCTGTATGGCAGACCTGTTCCCAAGCTTCCAGAAAACTTAGAAAATATAGTGTTTGCAAAAAAATAATGATGAGAATGAACAGCACTTCTAATAAAATCTTTTCTGCTTAGTAAAGCTGCAAATGTCCCTCAAAACAACAGAATCCTGACAAATTCTTTCAAATCCTAGATTATTACTTTCCAATTCCTAACATCCCCTTCATAAACTGATCACCTTCCCTCCTAAATAATAATTACATATTAGAAATTACATAGAAATAGAGAATAATAATTCTCTATTTCTGAGAGAACTAGGTTTTTCAAAAGCTAAGTTTAAAATTTATAGAAGCAGAACATGGATCTGAAGAGGGGTGTGAGAATAGATTAACCTTACTTCTTTTGGGTGGAAAGTTTTTACCACTGGATAGAGCAGAAAAGTTATGCATGTTGAAACACATTGTTTCAACCCTGATCATGAATAGAATGTTATTTCTAATAACTATTACGATCTTGGTGGGGGGCCTTTATCTTTTATAGCCAATGTAAGAGCAAACATTAGGACCAACACTCAAAAGAGTGAAATGCTTACTATGTTCTCTTTCAGAGAACACAAGCACGTTTTTCCTTTTCTGCAACTGCAAACAACTGCCATCAGAAGAAACAATAGAACCAATGCAACAACAACAAGAAAACCAACAACCTAAGGGAGAGCTGGCAATGGTAAACACACTGCAGTCAAACCTATTAATTGCACTTCAAACACAAATTTGATTGTGAAGGTTTGTTGCTGATGGCACCTGGTGAACCAGGTAGGGCAGTTTTCTGAGACTGTTGGATATTCTGCATGTAGGAGACATCAGAAAATGCAGAGCTTGATATTTCATTGGTGCCCAAATTACAAAACAATCTGGGGAATGCGTGACTTTACCAATCCTGAATAAGTTAGTGCTGGATGGGCTCCAGCACAGAGAAAACTATTGACAGAGGTGGAATGCTCAAAATACATATGTCAGTTTAGGTATTTAAATGTCACCTGTCTAAGCAAAGAAAAAGTTATCAACTTGGATTTTGCAAAATGTGAATAAAAACATTTTGGAGTACTCAAGCCCAGTCTTTCTAAAAGAAAAACCTTTTCTTTATTACCCCATGTAAAACATAGTGGCTCCAAAACAGAAGTCTTTAAAAAGTGGTCTAAAGCTATCATCTTCTTTAGAAAAGTCTGCAATACCTGAGAGATATTCTTGGCATTCTCCTTTATGCAAACAGACAGATACAGATTTTCTAGTTCCTGATCCTGTCAGTCAGGAAGGACTCTAGGAAAACTGATCTTGGAAGCTTTTGAAATATTGGTCCAAAATCTTTTAGGCTTACTCAAGAAGCCTTTGAAGATGAATTTTTTCTCAGAATTGCTTTAATTTCAACATTATCTTCTTTTGTTGAAGAACACCTGGGATGGCTCTAATTTGAAATATTTTTTTTTTAAAAAATGCCCAAACCAGTTGAATAATGTGGTGAAAACCACTGGAAATCACTGACACTAAGACCTTTTTATGTAAATGTTATCAGCCAATTCTCAAGTGGCCTGTTTTTCCAGGAAACATTTATTTTTAACTTCAGCACTGCAATCTGCAATTTCTGGAGATTCCTACACTAAGAATCCCTGTGAAACTCAACACCACAGCTGGTGATGCAGGAATCTAAGATAAAATACAGGGATAAGAGTCTGAGTTTTTGTGTCAGACATGCACGTATGCTGACAGCGCATTTGCAGACAGTAAAAAGGATGGATTCTGTTAATGCATCAGGTGGTAATCACAATAGAAGCCATTACAAAAATCTTCAGTAGCTTAGATAGTAGTAAAGAGCAGAATGGGAGGACATTAGTGAATATCACAGCACTTTTGGTCTTGGACTTGAATACTCAAATGATAGTTTTGATTAGGTCCTATTTAGTTTGCTGCTGACTGAAGGCATTCACAAATCAGGGTGCAATCAGTGGTTGCCATCAAACCAAACATACAGCACTTGTTTTCTCCTCAGCATGTTTCAGAAAACAATCTCAGTCATAACAACTAAAGAAATGACAAATTTAAAATTTCCAATTATTCACCTACAGAGAGACTATTAAAGGGATCCACACAATAATCTATGTTCAAGAATGATTTTGCAAAGATAAAATAAAATACACTACATGTGAAAAGATCAATCACTCATATCCTGAACTCACATTCATCCTCCCATTGCCTGTAAAACTTCCAGTGGACTCTTCTGGCAACAGAACAACAGAAACACTGGATTCCTTCTGTATAACTTTCTACTGCAATTGAAAGATTGGTATTATTGGTATTGATATTTTGATATTGTGATATTTGGAATCTAAAAAAAAACCAAAAAATGTAGCATTGCCATTGAGGATGCATGTGTTTCTCTCATCTTCCTTATAGCCACCTTCTTTCATGACCTGATAAACAACCTCTGGAGAAGACAAAAAATATTCAGATTCCTATGGATGGCAGCATAAAAAATTAGGATAATGGAGCTGCAACAAAAGCAATTGCACTTCTTTTAGTATCAGGGCTGCCAGATAGACTGCATGTAGTATCTCAACTACTGTTACAAAAGAGAGGTTGCCCAGGAATTCTTTGCTTTCCTCTCTTTGTGTTTGACCCTGTTAAAAATTAGTGTTGCTGGTTTGCTTTACAGCTAATATAAAGGACCTACAATGCAGCAAGCCACAATGCCAGCAGCACAGCACTGAGAAAGCACTTTTTAATTTACTGCTAGAGAGCTGGCCAGAAGAACATCACACACTGGGCTAAAATCTACCTTTGGATGCACATGATCTTAATCTCACTAGAATCAACAGGACCCAGCATGTGCAGCCTGAGAAATAAATTAGTCCATTAAATTCATGCAATTTACATACAATCAGTGGCTTCAGAGTTTTACTTTCCAGGGGAAAGGGAAGACAAAGGAGGTTTAAAATAATCAAAATACTCCCACATGGATGACTATTTCTGTTTCAAATTAGAACAAATTTTAAACTAAAAAAATATATTTAAAAATATTTCAGATTAGTTTAAAATAAAAAAAATGATCAAAATATTTGAGTTCCTGTTTAAAGACATAAAAACTCAATAGATTTAAATTTCCTGTTTCAAGTGAAGGTACACTTCTTTCATTGAGGTCCACTTCTGCTACCATCAAACTGACCATTTACAGTCTCTTTGGAAACATTTTATATATATATATATATATATATATATAACATTTTAAAGGAAATAAAGAGGCAGAGATGCCTCAGGAAATAAGATGCCTTGCAACCAAGAAAAAATGTCATCACCATTACTGTTTTCTTATTAAAATGTTTAGGATAAATCTCTGATATGGAGAGACATACACACATTGCATATGAAGTCTATATATAGCATAGAAGTGTGATTTCTTTTACTGAATTAATGGGAATATCAGCAGCAAGATCCATTCTGGGACAGAATAAAGTTTGTGGCTTTATACTTGTGGATGTTAAAAGACAGCCAGGTTCTGCAAGGTGCAGTGTACCACCCAGTAAGTGCTGAACATTTTATCTATTTTTCTGTGAAAGAGAATCTCAGTGAAAGAGAGACAAATTGTCAGTCATGAATTCCAAATGGAGGTTGTAGGCAGATGTTGTGCTCTACAAGTTTTGGAGGCTATTTTTACAATAGTGAGAAACATATCAAGGAAATAGAGTGACACACTATTGACAATATTTTTCTGTTTGGTGCCATAACTCAAAACCTTGTTCTGATGAATCAGTATATACATTAAATTATCCTACTTTTATGCATGGAAAAGATACATCAGAAAGCATTGTGTTAGCCAGTTCAACATCTGGCCAGCAGACAGCTTGAACACTGGGACACAGTGGAACAGGGAGAAGGCAGCTCAGGAGGAGTGTAATACCTGTTGGGAGTGGGAATGATGGGCAGGAAAGGAATGAAGACAAAAGCAGAGGGCTCACCCACTGCTGTAGAAAAGCAAATAAATCTCAGAACAAGAGAGTGCCAAAGAGAAACCCTGGCAAAATGCACAAGTTCTGGTCTTCTTAAAAGTTTAGAAACTGGCATTTTTGAATACAACAAGTAAAGTCACCTTTGCTTTTTAGTTTCTGGTAACTTAAGGAATTTAAGTTTATTTAACTGACAGATGGTTTACACCAGGAATTTCCTCAAGTTTGGTGGCCTGGACTCCTGAGTGTGAGCAGCCTCTACCAACTGTACCTGCCTGGAGTAGGAGCATTCAACTCCTGCCTGCTGCAAGGAGCACTCACACCTCTTCCCTGGAAGGGAATGTGAACACAGGCTATGGGTTTGGATGCATGCTTTGAATCCCACTGCACCCCCTGACATGAAGGTAGTCCTGTTTATTCATGTCTAGAAATGCAGATAAGAAATTCAAGTCCCTTTATGAAAGCTCCTAACAGAATTTGGACCAGTTTCCTAAAATCACACACTTTGTAGGAGACAGAATAAGATAATGTTTGACCAGCCAACATTACTCCATTTAACACAAGTTACATGCTGGTGGAAAAATAAATGGAAACAAATCATCACCTTGAGATTAAAAAAAATCCAGATTTAAAAAAATCCAGATTTTCAGTTAATTAATATAATAAAACAACACACAAGGTAGAAAATCTGTACATTTAACAATCTCAGTTATTTTAAAGGCTACTAACGGCCAAAAAGATATCCTCGAAGAGGTGGTGAAAACATACAACGAAACCTCTGGCAAATCTTTCCCAGTGTGTTTTTTTTTTTTTTTAATCAGAAAGGACTTTTTAATCACTGTTTTAATTTGATACATATCAAGAAATAATTTCAGAGCCCTCTCTAATTAAAAGCATTTACGTGATGAATTTGCTCTTACCCAGATCCCTACTTTGCTTGGCATTTCCGTGGAATTTCTATCATCCATATGTCCACCACAGATTCAAGGGTCAGCCTAAATGATGACTTATAGCTTCCATACCCTTTGTGTTTATTTCTATAGTCCTCCACAATAGATATACACCAGCTACTGAGATTGTTAACTGCAAAGACATTTTTCTTTGATTATCAGTGTTCTCACTATTTGGTAAAACAGCCCAAAAAGAGAAGTTTGAAGAGAAGACTGTTCTTATGCTAACCAATCTGGAGCTTATGTGTGACTCTTTCTGAGCTGTCCTGGGAGGGAGGAGAAATAAAACAACCACTGTCCTTCAACTGCCTATGCCATGGACCCAAAACTCTGGAAAGGTAACAGAGCGCCCTTTTGTCATATCAGCATGATGATTCTGCTTTTTGCTCCATAGACAGAGAAATATAACATCCTGTTTCTTTAAGCAGACTGAGTGTGTGTTTACTGGGATTTTTCAGCAATAAGCTTTTTAAATAGCAGAAAAATACCTGTCCTGAAAAATGAAAACAGGTCTTTAATTTCCTCAGTGTTATACTATCATGAATTACTCACAGGCCTCATTAAAACAAAGACTCCACTTGTCTGCATATGTATATGCATGTATGTATTGCAAAAACACACAAGCATGCTTACATTTTATACATGTAAAACACATATGCACAACAGATCTAAGGTAGAGGATATGGCTATATAAAAAATAACTATTAAATATTTATAAAGGGGTTTTTTTGATTAGAACCAGAAAAAGCATGCATACTAAAAATGCAAGAATATATAGGCTGAACATATAAACTGGTGGAAAAATTAGTTTAGGAAAAGCTGACAGTAATAAAAAGCAGACAGTTAAAATCTCACTGCAAACAGTCTAGTTTAAAGCTGGGAATCTTGAGCATCTATTAAAGTGAAATTCAGGATCGTATCAAAGAAAGGCAGAACATTAAAATAACCAGAAATGTAAAAGCTAGAATATCCTCTGTTTAATTCTACTAGCAAGAAAACAAACACAAATTTTACACACTGCATCATGTTACACACCACCTTAATTCAGCTATATTAAAATGAGTTTTCCTCAAAGAAAAGCTCATATTATGACTATACCTTTAAAAAGCTCATGTTTTCATTGTTTGGGTTTTTGTATAAAGAAAAAACAGGACTGCACAGGAGTTGTAAATTTTTATGCTTAATTTGATAGCTCAGCACTTTTGCAGTTGAGTTTGCAGCACACAGAGACCAGTTTCCTTATGCTTTCCCTCTTATTTTTCAGCACTCAGGAATTCTTAAGCACACTGCACAGTGCACACACAATTTGTAAAGGCATGCTCATCATCACTTGTTCAGCTTTATGCACCAAATGAGACACGCTTCAGGTTTCTATGTGCGCATCTCACAATGATGTTTTAAAATTTTATCACCTAGTTTCCAGGGAACTGAGGCTTTGAATCTATATTTGAAATACCACCTGAACGGGTGAAACATATTGGTATTCCACACACAGCCTCCTGCTGTCATTCCACTGCTGGCACGGGACAGTCTTCACCAAGACTTAGAAAACCTCATTCAATATTCCTCTCTGGAGGATCTGACACTTACTGTGAATTCTGCTCTTCAACTTAAATACCAGTGTCTGTGGCAGGCCAATTCTATCATTGCAGATACAGCATCCCTCAGGCGAGGTCCAACCTTTCTCTTGCAGTGCACCCAGGGATTAGCTTGACTTCCCCTAAATTCTCTCCAGTGCACAGTACAAGCTAATCTTTCCTGTAGGAAGCAGGAGATGGGGTTGCCATGACAACAGAGCACATTCTAGCAGTGGGACCACTGAGATGAGCTGGAAAGACGACAGTGAAACATGCACTCAGCCTTCCTCCGGGGCTACGGGCTTCCTCCTCCAGGATTTAATTCCCCTGCAAGTTTACTGACAGGCTAGGAGGCTGATTAGCTATGTATTTTGCTGAGGGGAGATTACTAGTTAAGAATATGGTTGAGAGATCATAGCATTATTTAATGAAACTGCCATTCCTCCTCACATTAAATTGCTGATTTAAGCGTGGCTGCTTTAAACCACTACTCTTTCATACACATCAGTCCTACACTTGGTCCACACTAACATCTCACTGTAATACAGGAGCAGAGTCCTGTGCTGAGCTTCAGTTTTCCAGCATATTAGGCACGTTTTTCTGCTCACACACACACATGCTCATACACACACATGCACACAAAGAGCGCAGTGTAACATCTGTGTTTGGAGCTCAAAGGGTTCTGCTCGTGGGGGAGGGGGCTCCGAGAAAAGCAAGGCACAGCAGCCACGTGTCCTATACAAACGGCACAACAGCCACAATAAGCTTTGGGAGCCCTGTTCATCAGGCAAAAGAAAATTGAGTAATCTATACTGTAAAAATCTATACTGTAAAAATCGGCTATTTTTATTTTTATTCTGCCCCAGAATAATGTCTGAATCCTATGCTTTAAAGATTTTTTTCCTCAATGAGGACAATATAAAGCTTTTTAAGCTCCTGCATTTCAATTATTTACACGTTTTTAATTGCTCGATCAAATTTTCATGCAGTGCTTTTCTTTGTGTTTTAATTTCTCTTGCAAAATCACACAACACATTATTGTGGTAAATTCCTGGAGGCTGGACCATGACTGTGTCTTCTCCTGTTATTTCAGAAACAAGCATGTCTCAGTGAGCTTGCACCTTAAAGACACAGCAACCAAGAATTTTCAGTTTCTAATCATATTTGTAAGCCATTCACTTGCCCAGGATGGAATCCTGCCTCCTTTGTGCCTTCACTTTTGAGCATGTGTGGCCACACACTGAACACCCCATCATCAGGCAACACCAGTCCCCTCAGTACATGTACAAGTATAACCTTTCCAAGTAGAAAAGAGCTGTAGATGAGCTAAATCCACACCATCTGAATCCATTTCTCTCTCTGGAAATTTTAAAAGAAAAGAGCCTCCATAAGGGTCTCTGACACAAGAAAGAGAAGAAGCCCAGGGGTTGCCTTTAGCCAGAACTCCTGTAGGCCAGGAAGGTGGGGTGGATGGAAGAGTGGGAAGATGTACAACAGCTTTCCCTCAACAGCAAAAGTTATACAGGACGGTTGCAGGCTAGTCCCAACTAATTTCATCTCGGCAAACCACATAAGGTCAAGAATTTGGCTGAAGAGGGAAGGTACTGTGTTGCTGAGGCACCTTGATGACTGGAATGTGTAAGGAAATTTTTGGGAGGTCTGGGAGGATGAGGGCATGTGGAAGTCTGGGCCAGGATCTCTCAATGATCATCAAATCACTGGTTTTATCCTGGTACCACACCAATTGCATTTATGGTGAAAAGCCCTCTGAGAAAACCCAACCAATAAACCCCCCTACAATTCCTTTTCCATGGCTATGCAATATTGCACCTCCATAGTCTTGAAAAGTGTCTCAGTGTTACACAATCCTTTAAAGTTTAACCTTAATTTGGATTTTAGCATGTGCCGGGAATATATATACACAAAACAGTATCCCTCAGAATCTGCTGGCTCTGACTCATCCCACAGCTTGCTATGAAGATGAATTACACCACAGAGTATAGCACCTGTATTTATTATCATCTAATTAGTGTTAGGTTTTACTTTTTTCTTTTCACTTTTCCACTCAAGCTCTATCCAGCTGGAGAAATGCCAAATCATGTAAGCGACATATGTTTTTGCTTTTGAAATCATCCAGCCAAAATTCCCAAATACTGAAAAATCTTTGCTTAAATAACTTTCAGCTTGAAAGACAATATTTTACACCTTCAATTCCAATGGGAAGCACTGATATTTGTAGGTATGCAAATTGGTTTTGAGGAAAAGGGGCATATAATCAGATGTTGAATGATGTTATAGACTTTTCCTGTCACATGCTGTCTCCTTACAATGTGAAAAGAACAGTTAACAGCAAGATTAATGCTGTGAAAATAGCTAAACTACTATTATGGTTAATGACAGTAAGGTTCTGTTTCTTTTTTGTTTCACAAGCTATGACTGAGGAAATCAGTAAATATTGCCCTTAGAATGCAAACATTCATTTCTCACTGCTCATGTGCAGATCTTCCATTTAACAGTACTGTATCCTGTGTTCCTGGAAACTCAGTCTTTCAGCCAGGTACAAAACATAAGTACTATGTTTGTTTAGTTGTTGGATAGGAAATGGATTCCCCTGCTGGCACCCTAAACAAGTTTAACCGCTGCTAAATTGAGTCCAAACTATTCCTGACCACATTCTTTTCATTTGTGGCAAAAATTTCTTGTGTTTTATTTCAGATGAATATTCAAATCATTCTCTCAGCAGGAACACACCCTCCTACATGCATGTGAAGTAACAAAAACAATTTAAATGAGCTAAGCTTGGAGATCTCCTGCAACATCCAAGCTCTCACAGGTATTCTTATTGCATCCGTATATCCCTGGGTATATCCAGGAAAAGGCAATGGCTTTAGTGAACCCAGATGGAACACACCAAAATAGAGGATAAGATAAAATGAAAGCTGAGGACATACATTTAAGTGGTCTACTCCAATTAAGAAACAGCACTTAAGTGTATCATACCAGGAGCAAAGCAGCACACTTCTAAGGCTTGAGTAGAATAACAAGCTCTAGATCCTTAGCAGAAAATGCCCCCACCACTCTCTTACATCTCTCCCAGCTTTTTCAAAAGTAGACTGTACCTTTATCAAGACTGGGCTCTGAATTTTGCTCTTTGTTTACTGTCTTGCTTGAAAGAGGATGAGTGGCGAATACACAACAGCTCCTTTTCCTCTCAACAGGATGCCCACAGCTTAAAGACAAGATGTGGAAGGTCAGAAGACACATCCTGTCCTGTGTTTCTGCATGAGTTCACAGCTTTGGCCTCAGATGAGGAGTCTGAGGATTTCACATTGAAAATAAACAAGGAAAAAGAACAATAAAACTATCTATAGGTTCAACATGAAAGGTGGACATGAGAAAGTGGAGGTTTTTGTTTTTATTTCCTTTTTCTTTATTATGCTTAACCATGAATTCATAATTGAATTCTCAATTATATTATACCATTTTTATACATAGCTGTTCACAGAGTCCTTTGAAATGTGTGGATGAAAGAAAATACCACTCTTCTTTCTAAGAACTATTCATTTGAGATTAAACAGTGCTAAATGCTGAGCCTAGAACAAAAGGTTTAGGCACATTCAAGTCTTGCTGAAATAGAGCAACAGTGCCCAGTACTTTACAGGATCAAACCTGTGATTTGGAGTTTTAAATCCCCTAATTCTCTGCCCTTTCCTTTCTCTTTTTAAATATACCTTGGAAACTGAGATCCTGCTTTGGTCAGATGAATTGGTTATATGAAAGAGAGTGACCTTCAGTCCTTCTGCAGTGATACATCAAGGAGTAGGCTACACCCAGTGCGAGCTGTACCACCACCTTCTGAAAGCAAACTCTCAGACTTCATTTTCTAAACACAGAACTAATGGCACAGAGCTAATCACCTACATACCCCTAAATTCGTAAATAGAAAAGAGGGGTTTGCTTCTTTGCTTCAAGACTGTAACGAAATTGTTTTCAACCACAACCTGGTTTGTGGGGTTTTTTAAATGTGTCATACAATTAAGCATTTCCCACCTATAATTTTACCACTGGATCATTTAGGCAATCAGGACATATTTCCAGTACCTCTCGCTTTTTTTTTCCCCTCCCTGTAGTTCCTCTCAGTTCACTGACTTTACTCAAGGTTTACAAATAGGAGTAGGCATCAGCAGAATCAGTGTTCATGAACTTTGAATCAAATTATTTTGTAAGTAATGGCACTTTTCAGAAGACAGGATTTTTTTTAATATACAAAATGATATAGAGTGATGTGATTTAATTCTAATAGCCAAAGGAACTTATACAGAAAAACTAAAACAGCCGATACTTGTAAAATTGTAATATAATTTTATACTCTAAAGAAAATGCTTTGCATTTTATGACTTAGTCCAAAGGTAGAAGTACTTGCTGAAGGGTTAAAGCTACCCCATTGTGAGACATGGACAACACTGAACACCGTTGAATTATTTCTACACTGAAATCGTAAATGCAAGATGAGGTCAGATGTCTCGGTAGGATGTTCTTTTCTCCAGGTCTTTAAAATTAGTTTATCAGATTAGGAGTGGTAGAGAGGTCTAGAAAAGATAAAAGTGCTCTTTCAAATGTTTGTTGCTTATACAGCTTTCAAAAACTTTCCTAACTTTTCTTAACAGGCAGCAGGACTGGACTGTGAAATCTCCTGAGGTGCCTTCCAAATTCACCTATTCCATAATTCTGAGAGATGCATTGACTACTTTGTGGCAGTAGAGTCAAAAATAATTTGATTCTCTGATTCGTGAAAGTAACAACAAAAGACTACACAATACTTCTGATGGACATTCTTATTCAAAAAGAGGATATATAGAAAATAACAATGACTTTGAAATACATAATATTTCCAGCAATAAGCCCTCAACACTCTCCTGCAAGAGGAAAAGAACAGATATATACTCCCAACCCTGACGCGAGTCATCAGCCACAGGCATGATGGAGAAGAGAGGGAGTAGGTTTCCCTGACTTACCCTCCCACCATCTAGCTCCATTGTCACAGAATCCTGGATCAAATAGGTTGAAAAAGATCTCTGAATCACTGAGTCCAACCTTTGAGCAATCAACACTTCGTCAAGTAAACCACGGCACTAAGTGTCACAATCCAGTCATTTCTTGAACACCTCCAGGACAGTGACTCCACCACCTCTCTGGACAGTCCATTCCAATGTTTAAAAGCCCTTTCCAAGTAGAAATTCCTCCTATTGTCTGGGTGTTCCAGTGCTCAAGCTTGCAGACCCCGGTCCTTTACTGAACCGCACACAGACGTACCCTACACCAGCCAAAAGCTCTGCAAATCTTTCACACAGTGTAACACTTTTGACTCCTAACAGTCTGAGCTTCTGCAACTTCATCAGTCCACAGTACATTGTGTTACTGTGCTCCTGCAGACAAGTTCTGTTTTCCAGGACAGTTTTGTACCAATGTGACCAATAAAGATCTCTGATTTTTTTTTTCATTTGCTGTTCCCTGGATACCAGCTGCGACATTGCAAGATTCACATCTGCTATTTCCATTTTAATGCAAGATGCTTTGAAGGTCAGATCATTTTTTGCCTTCATAAAATGTAAGTGTGAGCATTAAAATCTACCTTCCCAGTTAGGAAATTCAAGGCACATGTACTTAGAATATTTAAATTAAATATGATCTGGGTACTATCACAAAAAGGTTGCATTTAGCAGCACGTAAATTTGAACAAATGAAAATGTTCCACCTATTCACACTCTGAAATAACAGAGCTCATTTACAAATGCATGTTTTGCAAGCTCAGTGTTCTTGCTGTCATACAGTGTCGAAGTATACTCTGAATTTATAGCACGAAGCATGCCAGAGTTCAAGGAATGTCTGGATGACACTCTTAGTGATATGACTTAGGTTTAGACAGAGTTCTGACACTCTTAGTGATATGATTTAGGTTTAGACAGAGTTCTGACAGTTCTGTGAGTTCTGACAGTTCAAGTAGTTGGACTTGATGATCCTTACGTGTCTCTTTAAACTCAAGATATTCTATTATTTTCAGAGTCTTATATTTACATTTAACACAATTAAAGAAGCTAATTGATTTCTGCCTATTATTATGAATTTTGCTCTACAAGCTCTTGTCTTTGTACATAAGCTATTCAAATGGGCAAAGTATCATGCCGTAGTTTTCAGAAAAAAAAATTAAGACATCTAGAGTAATTATTGCTTTGTTCTTTCAGTATTCATCACTTCATTTGGAAAGCAGAATCTCTATGACATATTCTGCAGTCTGACTTTTTCAGCTGATTTTAAAAATCCAGGAAATCTAAGTTTTTATTGCTTGAGCATTAAAGAAATTCAAATACTACCTTTAGTTAAGAAATGAAAACTTAATCTAGATTGGCTTTATGGAAGCAACTTCTGCTTCATTGCTCATATTTATGATATTATGGGAAATTATCAGTATGATAAATGCTTTTTGTAGTGCTCATGGTTTCAAATGAAATTAATTTTAGAAACTGCATCAAATTTCCTTCTTATTACTCCAAATCATGTCACTATGGTACCATGGATGACCCCCTGTGCATTTCTGTGTTTGAATTTGTTTAGGTCTGTTTTCAATGTAACAGGAAGTCTGGTTTTCAATTATCTAATACTTGGTCTTCTTAGAAATGTACAGCTTCTTTTCCCATACATATCAATTTAGCTTATTGTTGAGGTGAAAGACACTGACGTTAAAGAAGTTGGAAATGGATGCAACAACACATAAGTTTCTGTTACAGAAACTGCACTTTCTGTAAACAAACAATTTGGAAAGACAAAAAAATGCCCCTTTCCCAAATCATGCCAGGCCAGAAGTTTTATTTAAAGCTCCCTGAACAGCTTTCACAGAATCACAAAATCATAGAATAATATGGCTTGGAAGGGACCTTAAAGATCCTCTCAATCTAACCACTCTGCCATGCGCAGGGATGCCTTCCACAAGACCAAGACTCCAAAGCTGAAGTCAAAGTCACCTCCAGCCTGGCCTTGAACATTTCCAGGGATGGGGCATCTGCAACATCTCTGGACAACCTGTTCCAGTGCCTCTCCATCCTGACATGAAAGAATTTCTTCCTCATATCTAAATTAAATGTACTCTTTTTCAATTGAAAACCATTTCCCCATGTTCTGTGACTACATTAATTATGAATTAAGAGCAGGAGAAAACATTTTAAGTAATTTCTGTCTTAGAGATCATGGTAAATAACAAAGTTCACATAAACCTTATTTGCTGGTGATGTTTTTCATGGAGCTGCTATTTATGACAGACAGAGAAATCAAGATCAGGTAATACAAAAAGTTAGTGGACCAGAAAAGTGACAAAAAATCAACACAGTTATTTATCTTTTAAAATCTAAGGATGAATAATTGTTATAAGACTATGAATACCAAAATCAGAAGTGAAGCAGCTTATGCTCTATTTCTTTGCATATCTATAAAAAAAGCAAGAAAGATATGCTATCCAGCTCTGGCTTGACAAAACTTTATAATCAAGGAATACCCAATATGGGAAAAGAATTGAACATTTACATGTTCATTTTGGTTCAGTAGACGTCAGTGTATTTGAAAGAACTTTACTCGTGTTACCCCATGGCTGCTGAATGACAACTGAGGAAGAGAATAGGGTGAAGCTAAAGAAAGTGCAAGCTGTGAAATAGTTCACAAATACCAGGTACAACCTTTTAGGCACAGCTGATGTGTATCCAAGTACCTGCATTGGTTCTTTGCTTTGCTATGAGGTGCACCTCTGGAAGACCTGTATGAGATGATGAAGCAATAGCATTTCAAAAAGACCTGAGGAAGAGTGTGAAGAAAACTTTACTTACTCTTGATTTTTCCACCTTGTTCCAACGCTCTGTTAAGTTTCATCAGCAGGTACAGAAAGAACAATACTTTGGACCTGGTAGGTGCAACAACTAAACTAGTCTCTAGAGGGGAATTATGTAATTCTCTTTTAAATTATCTTACAGAACCAGAAGAGAAGGCAGTTGACCAATTCAGTGCAGCTGGAGTTAGACTTAAAGAATGTTATGAAGAAACTATTACAAGGACATCTACCCTGAAGTGAATCATTTAGGCACTGCAGATAAGAAAGACAAATAAATGAAGTTGAGGCATGAGAGCATTACCTGGGCCAAAACCTCTGCTTACTCCATCTGCTAGCTAATATGTTAGCAGATAGATAATGCTCACAGATAGATATCAATGTTAAGGAATATCTAGTAGGGACAGAGTGGGGATAGTGCCATAAAATTGGTCTAAGAGTATTCACCTTGAAGGAGGAATGGGAGTGGGAAAGGAATATCCCACTCATAGCAGCGTATCCTCTAAAACAGAAACAAGCCCGATGTCCCCTATGCAAGATAAAATAGATGAGGGTAATATTGATGACTACTGCTGCCAGCCTAGTCTCATCCAGGCAGTGCAGCAGTGCAAAGTGGCAAGGGTTATTGTTAGTTCCCATCCACACATCGGTTCTGAAACTCCCACTAGTAAACACGATTCAGGAGGACTGCTCCCCACCAACGTTCACATTACATAAAGGCTTTGATTACATCAAAATGAGAACGGCAACATTTTCACCCAGCATCTCAGACTTACAGATTTGCACTGACAAATTCCCTTTGATTTTGTTTTTTTAAAATTTTTGTTCACATTTTCTGCCACTAAATCACTAAAAGGTCATGGATACACAGAGAATCACTTTTTAGAGCCAGTGCCCTGGGGTGCTGGTTCCTCATGAGAAGGCTGGATGTGTGCTTCTGGTTTCCTTTTGCAGAGCTGGTACACTGGTTTGACATTGCCAGCAGGCACATCTTGCAGGCTGCCTGCAACACCTGCGTCTCCACTGAGCTCTGCCTCCAAGGCATGTACCAGTGTGTCACCCTCTGCACAAAGAGGGAGATGAGGGTGGGTGCAAGCAGCTCCAGCTGCAGCACAGCCCAACCCCTGAGGAACACACCTAAGCACTCGAGTGCCTGTTTGGAGGAGGCAAGCACATGCAGCTCAAGCAGTGACTCCTCACAGTTTACTTTTTCTTTTAATGAGCATCATCAAACAGAGACAGGTTTTTTGTTTTAGAGAGATTGCTCTTGCCATCTGAGAAAGATTAAGGAAAAGGAAGCCAGTGTATCAGCAGTGTACATGTAGGGGAATAAATAGAGAAAAAAGGGACAGAAGTGAAGAGCCAAGGACCTGCCTACTCTTTGTCCTCAAGTACTTTTTTTTGGTTGGTTTGGGATTTTTTTTAGAATTTCTGCTTAGCATAGATGTACATTTGCTTGCATTAGCACTTACATGCCCCCACTTGTATCAGGTCACTGTTACAGCAGGTATTGTACCCATAAAATCCCTGGCCTAAAAGCTTGTCCCTTCCATTCTTCAGACAAAAACCAAGACTAAAAAAATTGAGACCTGACCAGGGCAAAAATTATTAGGAAAGAAATGCAAACCCTTTAAATCCCTGAATCTGCATCTACCCCTCTCATGACCAGAGCAGGAATTGCATAGTGGTCACTTCCATAATGCTATTTTTTTTTTGGTAAGCTGGTTTTTTCTACCACACCAAAAAGGGTAATTTTTTCCAGAGGTACATTTGTTTTCTCTGTGTAACTGGTGCATTTAATAACATAGCCTCCATTAAAAAAGAAAAGAGTTGCAAATTGTCAGCAGCAACAGACTTTAAAAAGCCTCAGGATGCTTGAATTGAACGTGTTAGCACAAAATAACTGGACAGTTTTCAGTAAAGAATTCCACTTCACAGATGACAAAAAGTGTATTAAGAAATAAGTAGAGGTAAAACAAAGATTCAAGTTACACTCTGTCTTTATGTTGGTTCATCAGGATAATTAGGACAATGTAGACCAAAAATCAAAGAGCAGGCTCACAGTACAGTATGGAACTGAACACTGCCTTTTCTTCCTGTTTTGCTACAGGCTCTCTGATGCTCTGCTAGGTGAAGGGAATCCCCTCGCTTATTTCATCTGCAGGACTTTGTTTCCTTGATACTATGCAGTGTATTCCATCAAGTATTTGACATCTAGATGTGATGTCTGGAAATCTAAAGCATAAATAATCACAGTGGGTCAAGCAAAGATTCATCTGGCCAAAGATCTCATTTTAAGCAGATGTTGGACAAAAGACCAAAGGAATAGCAAAATACAATGATTTTTCTCCTACTACATCCTTGCAGCTTTCAGCAATCAAAGCTTTATCATCTTCTCTGAGGGAAGGTTTTTTTAAATATATTGAATAGCCATCAGTTGATCTATGCTTTAGGACTATGTTCACTTTGGGGTTTTTTTTTTCTGCAACATTCTGTGTTGCTACAACATCAGCATCTGTGACACTAATACTTCAACTTAGTGATTGCCTGTGCACAAAAATGCCTTTTGATTTTTATGATCTCACTGCTTGATCATTTTATTGTGACCCAATTTTTACAGTATGAGAAACAGCATAGAAAAATACCATGTTTATCATTACACACTACTTACAACTACACAATCCTCTCTCATACCATTCCCTCAGGCATACTCTTCTCCAAAATGAAATGTCCAGGAGTTTATTTCATGTCTCTTAATTTCACACCTCTTTCTATTATACAGATTCTTCATAGTGTCTTCTCTAGGCCTAGAGTGTTTTGTGATAGTATTTGTTTTATAACATCAGTCCTCAACGTGTGATAATGCAATTAAGTTCAAGGAAGCACACAGAATGTAACATGATAATGAAATCATATTCTGTAAGTAAATTTTTAGCAGTGTTTAAGCAGAGTTTCAAGAAGCAGAAAAGATTTTTAGCTAACATTTCTTTCTAAGTGTACAAATATGAGAGCAATTTATGTGTAAAAGATTCACAAGCTGTAGACTGGGAAGTCCAAATTTGCTACTCTTCCATATAAAGCTATCAAACTTTTCTGCAGAAGAACATATAAGATGTTTTCAAAGCTCAGTGAGTCACTCTGATGAACTGGACTCATACTAAAGCCTTTCAGGATACACAGGTAGATATTTCCAGCTAAGCAATCCTACACAGGAGTCCAGCAAAATGCCTTAAACTCTTCCCTCCTCTGTTTAGCACATACCTCTAAGAAATATCAGAGAACACATCACAGATGACCTCAGCTTTTGTATGGCAAATAAAGATAACATAAGTCCTTAAGAAAACTCATTCCCAAACAGAATGGAGTGTATACAAAACTGAATTACGTGTGCAAACAGGTAGGAAGTCAAAAATTGTTCAGTCAGTAAATGACAATATACCAAAAAGAGGATGCATGCTAACTGTGTCTTCATATTATAGATTCTACAGTTAAGGTTTTAAAATTTCACAGTATGAAAAGATATTGGCAGTCATGCACTGGTTACTATTCTAGAAGATCCCCAGGAGATGGTATCTATTTAGGTAGAAAACTATTTCTGAGGATAGCCTCCTGAGAGATTCAGTACATCTCTTCCTGAGCCTCCCGAGGGGACAGCAGTCAGACAATCTCACTTCAGCATCCTGCAGTACAACACAAACAACATAATGCAGGACATTCACTCAGGACAAGCAGACAGCCACTGTCACTGTCTCATTAGGCTGTCACAGCAAGTAAAGGCTTCACACAGGGATATTAGTATTCCAGTCACTGAATCTACACTATATAGAAAAGTCCTCTTTTTCCTTCACATATTTATATGTATATTACTCTATACCAGAGGGAAATCCTTTCCAAGGCTTTCTTTCACCCAGCTTGTAGCATACAAACCCAGGTCCTGTCTCCAAGCCACAGGTCTGAGGCTATTTAATTTATAGACACTCTAGCCTTAAGTGAAATACACAGTATGTCGATTCAGTCAATGAAACCAGCACCAATTATGGCTTTTCCCAGCCAAGTATCCATATCCAGTTCGGTATCTCTGGTATTTAATAGATGCATTTAATATGAACACAGCATCTAATTTAAGTTGCCATAGTTTCTGATTTCACAGGTTAAATGAAAAGAACTTCAGAAACATTAATTACTTGTACATAAGTTTCACTTTCATGATATCAAGTGCCTCAAATTAGAAGCCCAAAAAATGGATTTTTGCATTTGGTTTATGTGTTTCATTGGGCCTTGCTTGAATGAGCATTTCTGGCTCTCCTAAAAATCAACCACATTTTCTGGAGAATTGAAATTTAAAAATGAAAAAGAAAAGAAAAAAAAACTAAAAAAAATTAAACAAAACAGACACACAAAACAAGCAAAAGCTCTCATTAATTTAGTCAAACTTGTTGGCAACAAACAAGAGGAGCTGGAAGCCATTGTGCAGCAGGAACAACTGGAGCTTGATGATGGTGATGATACAACTGAGTGGTTTTGGGTAAGAATGAGGGGGAGGACCAGCAAGGCAGGTGTGATGGTGGGACACTGTTATAGACCACCCAAACAGGATGAAGAGGCAGACTGAATACTCTAAGGGCATATGAGAGAAGTCTCACTATCATTATGTGTTGCTCTCCTGAGGGCCCTCAACGTACCCAATGTCTGATGGAAATACAACACAGCAGGGTTGGGACTGCCTAGGAGGTTCCTAGAAAATGCAGAAGAAAGCTCCCTGACAGAGCTGGTGACTGAGCCCGCTGGGGAGGATGCCCAGCTGGATTTGTTGTTTGTGAACAGAGAAGGACTGGTGGGTGCAGTGATGGATGGAGGCCCTCTTGAGCATAACAATCATGAAATTATAGTTTTAGTTCTTGGAGAAGTAAGGAGAGGTGCTAGCAGGACTAACATCTTGAATTCCAGAGGGCAGACTTTGGCCTGTTCAGGAGACAGGTTGACAGCATCATTTGGGAGACAGTCCTGAAGGGTAAAGGAGTCCAGGAAAGCTGGACATTCTTCAAGAGGGAAATCTTAAGGGCACAGGAGCCAACCATCCTCATGTGTCAAAAAATGAGCTCATGGGGAAGAAGACCTGCCTGACTACTAAATAGTACAGAGCTATTTAGCTGGATCTCATAGAAAAAAGGAGAGATAATGATGTTTGGAAGAACGGATAGGCAACCCAGGAGGGCTACAAGTATGTCATGAGGCTCTAGAAGGAGAAAATTAGAAGGGCCAAAGCCAAACCACTTAGATGTACACGTGGTGCCAGATAAAATCCACTCAAAGGTATGAGGGAGCCAGCAGAAGTGCTAAGCAAGCTGTTTTTCATCATTTACCACCAGTCCTGGCTAATCACAGAGGTTCCAGGTGACTGGAGGCTGGCCATTGTGGCACCCATCTAAGAAAGGGCCAGAAAGAGGAACTACCAACCTGTCATTCTGACCTCAGAGCCAGGGAAGGTCATGGAGCAGCTAATGAAACAGAACAGCCAAGGGATCAGACCCAGTCAGCATGGATTGAGGAAAGGCAGGTGCTGTTTGACTTACAAAATATCTTTATATGATAATGTGATATGCTTACTGGATGAGGAAAAGGCTGTGGATGTTGTTTACCTTTCAATAAACCTTTCAATACTGGCTCCCACAGCATTCTTGCAGAAAATCTATCTGCTCATGGCTTGGAGAAGTATACAACTCAAAGGCTAAAAAAACTGGCTGCATGGCCAGAGAGCCCAGAGTGTACTGGAAAGGGAGACACACCCATGGGCAACCAGTCACCAGTGATGTTCCCAAGGGCTCAGTACTGGGTCCAATCCTGTTTATTATCTTTATTGACAATTTGGACAAGGGGATCAAGTGCCCTGACAGTAGGTTCACAAATGACACCAATTTGGGTGGGAGTGCTGATGTGCTGCAGGGCAGGAAGGCTCTGCAGAGGGATCTGGACAGGCTGGATCAGTGGGCTGAGGCCAGTGGTGTGAGGTTCCACAAGGCCAGGTGCCGGGTCCTGCACCTGAGCCACAACAACCCCAGGCAGCGTAACGATAACAGCTGGATGGACATGAGCCAGCTGTGCCCAGGTGGCCAAGAAGGCCAGTGGCATCCTGGCCCGCATCAGCAACAGTGTGGCCAGCAGGATTAGGAGAGGGATCATGCCTCTGTACTTGGCACTGGAGGAGCCACACCTTGAGTGCTAAGTTCTGTTTTGGGCATCTCACTCCCAAGCTGAGGTGCTGGAGTGAGTCCAGAGAAGGGCAACAGAACTGGAGAAGGGTCTAGAGCATAAATCCTGTGAGGAGCGGCTGAGGGAGCTGGGGTGGTTTAGCCTGGAGCAAAGGAGGCTTATCACTCTCTACAATTACATGAAAGAAGGTTGTAGACATGTGGGGGTCAGTCCTTTCTTCCAGGTAACAAACGACAGGACAAGAGGAAATAGCCCCAGGTTGTGCGAGGGGAGTTACAGAGGAACAGTTTCTTCACAGAAAGGGTTGTCAAGCATTGGAACAGGCTGTCCAGGGAAATGGTTGAGTATATAAAAGCAACCTAGATGTGGCACTTAGGGACGTGGTTTAGTGGTGGACTTGTCATTGCTGGGTTAGTGTTGGGCTCAATGATCTTTTCCAACAAATTCTATGGTTCTATATCTGCCAGCTTGAGAAAGGATTGGGTTTCTTGCAGTGAACAGTATTCCTCTCATTTACTTCTAATGCCTTTGTTTCTGGCAGAGGTCCCAGCTGAACAGTAGTGAGCATAGCAAGTGTTAATGAACTGCCATTTGACTCCTCATCCTCTTCTTGCAATGAAAGGAAGCCAGAGGATGGAAATTTGCCCCACTCTACTCAGGGCAAAAAGGATTTTGCATTTTCCTAGTCCAAATATTGTTTTTTCTCTCTAAACCCCTAACTTGCAGAAACAAAAATGAAACTGTGAAGGTGTTCACAATACTGCTGACATAGACACAGGGAATAAAGCTTTGAAGAGATGAATCACCAGCTCTGGCAAAAGCATAACTAGGAATTCAAACATCTGGAGAAAATGCCATGCTGGCTCCACCCTCTCTGCCATATAATTCCATTTAAACACTATCTTTAAGAGCTAAGAAGAAAAATGTTCACATTAGTTTTGCTACACTGAGACCCTGTAAGTAATGCCCCATTAGCCTCACATAGCTTACATCTGCTTTTACTTAAATATGAAAAACATAATAGCCCATGCTCATGATATATCTTGTATCTTTTCTGTCCCTCACACTAATCATTTTTAAGCATTCAATCTTCTCTAGTATGGGATGTTCAGCAGGAAAACCAGACAGTCACAGTATTTTGCCTGTTGTCCAGCACTTTAGGAACAACTTGAAGCTAGAATCATCACACAGTCTGCATGTGGATCTAGCACCAGAACAATTTCTGGGGACTGTTAAGAGAGAGATGATGGTGACAACATAACAACACTAGCAACAGTAACATAATACCTGTAGATTTTTTCAGCCAGGTTTCTCAATACTAGATGAAAACAGATAAAATAATTTTTGATTCAGAAGCTATTAGGCAGTGAATGGATGCTGACAAATAGCTGGAGAATGCACACTTTCCCTCACTTTTCCCAGCTATTCTGGCTGTATCTGTTTTGCTCTAACCAGCTTCACTGAAAAGACTTCTTTGGAGCCCTGATAGCAACTTCACACCACCCATCCCCTGACCCCCTAGAAAGGGCAAAGCAGCTCCGCCACCTATTCTCTCAGGGGAATCCCTTTTGGGATGCTGGTTCCACACTCCCGCAGAAAGACACCTCCCTGCGCTGTCTTGAATGAATCTGCTCTTTTGCCTTTCACACAAAGGACTTGCCTTACTCTCCAACTGTCCAATGAAGAAAGTAAAGATATTCTTAAAAGAACTAATCTCACTGGTCCTTCGTAAGGAAAGCATTGCCCCCTTCATGAGGCAATGCCCTCTTTAAACTGAAGACAGAGAGAAACGAAATATTTCCACAAAGGACAATAAGTGAGAACTATTTTGGGCAAGACTTATGTACACAGTGGGCATTTATACACAGGTTTATGGAAACTCTTAGTTAATAATTTCCACTGAGTTCTTCTGCTACCACACTCAAAATTTCCTCTCCTATTAAAGAGGTGTACTCATACCAAGCACTCTGACTAGTAAGAGGCAGTTCTGGATATCTCCATAAATATTCACGTTTACAGATGTGTCCATCAGATCTTTTACCATTATAATGAACAGTCTGAAAAATGAGACATACTTCATACATATTTCTTTACCTTAGGTACCAGCCATAAGCTACTGGCTTCACACACATAACTGAAGTCACTATACTGTCACAGCCCTCATCCTTCAGTGAGAGAGGAAAAACTATGCACAAGGCAAGAGACAGTGCAAGGCTAAGAACTACAGGAGCCCAGCAGTCACAATACAGTCAGAACACTATTTCATTACAAGACCAAATACTCACATAGTAATATTTCCACTATGATGTATCCCAGTTCAACAAAGCACCTAATACAGTTAAGTACCTATCAGGAAAGTTTTACAAATATTCTGAATCAGGCCTTATTTGTATCCTTTGCAGCTGTTTTTGTGACACTGTCTGCTGTCTGTGATACCACCTTCTTAAAAAAAAAAAAAAAAAAAGTTCTCAAAGGGATCTTCCCATGCCTCAGCTTAAATCTCCACAAACTCCAGGTAAGAAGCTCAGGAATCTCAGGGAACTGCAATTTACCTGTTTGGTTTGGTTTCGGGTTTTGTGTTGGTTTTTACCGAGAAGTATGTTTCACCTGATTGGGAAATTACTGGAAAAAAAACATTAATTAACTTTTTATCTCGTTTGTCCCACTGAATACATTCCTGTTTTTGTAATTAATAACTAGGCCTAAAGGAAATGCAGTAAGACTTAGTTTCCACTTACTGTTAGAAATTTACAAGATATCATACTAAGGTCACTTAAAAGAAAGCTTGAAGATTGATTTATTTTCTGAGAAATAAAGATAACCTTCAAAAGCAAATAGAATTCAATAATGCCATAAAAAGCCACTAATTGTAAAACAATTTCACCAAAACATTGTTTGCTTCAAAGTTAACCACTAAGAAATATATTCTATCCACTGAATTACATTTTAATATACTTACTTGTGTGAATATAGTTGGCAATTTTCTAAGTCACTTTTCATTTTCTTCTAAGTCAGTTTTGCATTTCAACTCTTCCCTATTCAGTTAAATATCACTTAATTAAAAACAACTGTAAGGGGTTAAAAATTCAGATAATTTAAATTATACACCTCACAAAGCAAACTATGTTTAATAAGGAACATTTTCTTTTGGATTAAACATTTTTAATACTTGCAGAAATAATTGATGTTGGTGGAATTTTGATATCAGTAGACCTCTAGTGGCTATTACAGTAATTGATGGTTACATTATGTTTTCAAAATACAAATATGCTCCTCAGAAAACAAAACAGGAGAAAATCCACAGAAGAAAAACTGCAGCAAAATTTTATTAGAACTATTAACCCATAGTAAATGCCTGCATAATTTCACAACCTTTATACAGTGAGTAGATAGAGACCTCGTTCTCTATTTTAAAGAAATTACACAGCTAAATACCTTAGCAAATTTAGTCACCAAAACCCAAATCTGAACCAGCAGTGGATGCTTTAAATTTTTCTGAGACTAATATATAAATATTTGCCAAACATTCTGAGGAACCTATTTAGAAACTGAGTCTTAAAAGGGACAGAAAAACACTTCATGGCTCCTCAGCCAGGGCATGGGTCCTCACTCTGCCCACACACCCTGCTTGGAGAGACCTCAGACGTGCAAGTCAGAACTGGTCTGCAGAGGGCTTGAGACCATCTCCAGTCTGGACTGGGAGCTGTGGGACAGGAGGACAACACCACATGGTGTAGCTAGCCAAGCAAGTCATACGTAGAGCCAGACATTGTCAGTATTTAGTACAATACCCCTGTTAATGATTTCTCATTCATTTTGGCTAAACTGTCATATTGCAGTGGCTATCAGCAAGTGTAAAATAGAATAGGATCCCCTACAGTGATTTAGCAAAGGAACCAGTAAAGGGCAAACCTCAATGACCTTTGAAAAATCAGTCTACATTAGCTTAATGCAATCTCAAATACAGAGATTTGATGCCTGAATATGGGACACTCAGCTCCAAAGTTGAAGCTTTTGCTCATTTAATTTTCTTATTTAAAGTTTTTATCCTCACATTACAGTTCACGAGCTTGGGTATAGATTTACAGTTTTTACCTTTCCCACACTCCTCAATATGAAAGAGTCAGATTTTCCACAAAATCTAGAAAGGGAAAGAGGACAATCTATATGAATTTATCTGAATATTAGCCATCTTATCCTTCCTGCTCGTGCGACTAGTTAAAAGGCTTTTGCGATATTTAGACCTAACAAACACTTAATGGCTTTTACAGATGGTATTAACTATCTTTTTCTCTCAGGGAATCAAGGGGGTTTATCTCCTAAGAAGAAACACTTAGACTCATACAGTATTAGTAAGAAAGCAGTATGAAAATCAAATTCTCATTGCCTGAGGGCCTCCCACTTGCCCATTTAAGAGACTCTAGTTTAGTTAGTTTTCTCATACTATTTCTTTCATATATACTTTAGACTCAGAGTGGCTGTCTCCCTCACATAGCAGTACACCTTCACACTAAATCCAAAAAACTCTATGTCAAAATTGTTCAACAGATATCTGTGTGGTCTCCCTCATATGCTGGTGAAAAAATAATAAATCATATGTACAATCTGAAAAGTCGATTCTTATTTAAAAGACAATCATGTCCACCTGTGCATGAAATCTACTGCCTTCTGATGGATCTTTGTGTCAAGGCAACTTAAAATGGTCACAAAAACATGATTTTGCACCACATGTGTAGGTTTAGACATAAACAGTATCTAGAGAATATCTTCTATTCATAACTTTGCACACAGTTGTGTACACTAAGACAGAAAATGCAACACTGTCAAAAAGGTGAACCTTTAACCTGCAATAGAGTTTTTTAAAAGAATGTAGGAAAGCCCACTTAACCAAAGGCAGATTATTTGAATGAAAAAAACAAACACTGTGGAAATGAGTCCAAAGAGATATGACCACACACAGGGAAATGCAGTGATGTAAGATATGAGTGCCAGTGCAAAAATCTCTACCCTGAAGGAATATCTTCCAACACACACTCATTGAAGCTATTCTTGACTGATTATCATAGTTCAAAAAGAATGAATTGAAAACATTTGCAGCTAAGCATTCATATTTTCAAAGAGGTCAGCAGACAATCTCTTGGCAGTCTATGTCCAATAGTTGTGTATTCAGATAGGGTGATTGCTTTTCATTATCGAATCAACTCTTTTCCTAAGGATGTTGCCAAACTTGTTAATGTAAGTTTAGCTGAGCAACCTGTGCACTGTTAATTACTCTTTAAGCTCTATTAAAACAGTATGTTCCTTTCTCCTCCAAACCCAGAAGTATATTGTGCATAAATAAGAGGCGCTTACAGCTCAGAGGATTCTTGACACATCCTGCCAAGACAAACATTGAATCAATCATTTAAATCAGCTAAAATTCCTATTCTTACCCTGCTCCTCCCAAGGTTTCTCAGAGCCAGCAGCTCAGGAGAGCCAGTGTTCCTGTACAACCTTCAGCTCTTCCTGTACGTTCCTGGTTACAGTCTCTTTGGAAACACAGCAGTGAGAACCCACACAACAGGGAACGGCTTCATTCAACTGTGCAACTAAGCACACAGGTGCCTCTACCTCAGTGTGAAGTCAATAGGAAGCAGCAAACTCAATGGAAAGGGATAAAGCTTGAGCTTCCACATGTGTTTGAATTAGTCCTGAAATGGAGCAAGGGTCAGAGTGTCAACAGCTCCCATTTGAGAGATAATAATGAAAGGCTGTGTGTTTGAGGCATTTCCTGCACTCAGCTGATCCTGAGGGGACTCCAGCCCAAGGCAGACCCTGCAACAAACTGGAAGTCTGGAATCAGAATAACTGCTGAAACCATCCAATATTATCTCTGCTGCTAAAGTCCTCCCCATGTTGCAAGGTTCGTCAGTACTTTTCAACTCATTTAAAACTCATTTTGGCTAAAAATGTGGATGTGCAATCATGTGCCCCAACACTGGCTAATGAAGACCTAGAACCAGGGCTCAAGCTCAAACCACTTTTTTTAAACAAAGACTTTAAAAAGGTTCATTGATGGCCCTATTTATAGCAAAGAACAAAGGAATCTGCAGGCTTTTTGTGTATCTGCCAAAGCTTGCCTGCACCAGATCCATATAGGTATAAGAAGAAACCCTGAAACAATGCCTCAGCCCTCCCTTGAAACATTAGCAACTCACAGCTTTCCTATGGCTTTTTATGTAATTATGTCATCCAGTCAGCGAGCTCTTACCAGAGAGGATTTTCTACCCTATCCTTCCTGCATGAATGTGTCATCAAAAGTGCCTGTCACACTTCAGGCTGAGCTGTAGCAGGCAGAAAAAAAAGGTTCCTACTTCAAATACCTTTGGCCAATCCATATGTTCTACTCATCCTTATATTTGGCATGTTTAGGGAATCTAATTTAGAGTAGTAAAGACTATCTCACAAGATGTAGGTGGATCTTAAAATATCCTCCAGATTTCTGGCTTAGTGTAAAAGCTGTTCGTCTTTAATACCAAAGGAGTGGATTTTTTGAAGGAAAAAAGTATTACAAATATATTCAGTGCTGAATCAGTATGAACATCCAAGGAAAGAAAAAACAAAACAAATACAAACAGTTTTCAGTGTTCCATCCTTTCCTTCCAAAAACTGGTCACATTTCATTAGGGTGTAGTTCAGATTTAAGGTGGCATTTTTTCCACTAATTCTACAACTTGCTCCCAACAGAGCTTGTAGTTGACAGAAATCCTCCATTAACTCTCTTCATTTTGACGAAAGGAATATAACAGTAATGTCCTCCCTCTTCTTTATCCATTCACCAGAGTTCCAGGAACACATTACTTACAGCCATCAATAAATTCCAGCATCACCAAATTTGAAACCAAATTTTTTAAACCACATGGTCTGGACTTTTCTGTCTTCTTTATTTCAGAGTGTGCAAGGTATATTCTGGCCTTCAGTCATACTGCTTCTTCAGTCATGATGGAACTTCTGATACCTCCAGCTTCTAAATAATATATATATTGCTGTGACACAAAGCAACAGACATTCTTCATCTCTCCAAATCCCTTCTTCTGACGGAAGACCCATCTTGTCTTGCCTCATTTCCCCAGTTTCACTACCCTTCTGATGTATCCAGGGAAATGGGAGAGTAACCTCCCTGAGCTGTGCTATCTCTACTAATAGCTCTAAACCTTCTGGATTAATGATGCTCTGAGTCACTGGAAAAAGCTGTCACTCTTGTTGTATGGATGAGTACATTTAACAAAGACTGTAATATTCCTCCAAATGCTCCCAATTAAAAACACTTCCTTTAGTACTACTACTGTGAAAAATAAAACTACTGATTCAGACCTTCAGTTTAAATGCATAAGCAAAAACTCTCAGATTGCTTTGAAAAGATACCCACATGCAGAGGGTGGGTGGAAGAGGTGACAGCATCTCTTTTGGAAAGCAGACAATATAATAAGGCGTGCCACTTATGCCATGCTACTGACTTGCTGGTCTTCCAAAACACATTTTGTTAAACTGAATCACACAGGTGTTCACCACAAACACCTGTGTGGTTTCTTCACCATTTGAAGATGAAAATGGATAGTGGATGGACATCAATAGGTTTGCTTTATTTCCACTGCACTTTGGACTAATACATTGTGTTAATAATTAATAAAGTTAAGATGGTATTTTTCATGCTTACAGGGATGCACTGACAACTATCAACTGTCACAGATATCAGTGTTGTAAACAGAAAATAACACCACTTTTTAAAAAAGATTAGGACCTCATTTGCTGTAAGCCAGTGTAGGCCCAGTGAGAATATGATGCAAGACATTCAAATTTGCCTGCACTGTCAAGTAATACTCTTTTAAACAGCTTCTTCAGGGAGTAACTAGAGGAGAAGTAGCAAAACTTCACCAAGAGCAGTGGTTTAAAAGGCACCAATGGCAGAAGAGTTCTCCCTCTCCTGCCACCTCTCTGCAGGAGTCAAAGGTCTAACTACCACTTATGCCTCTGCCAAGGCCATCACTGCTGACCCTCTTCCTGTCCATCAGACAACTTTTTGGTTCCTTGATGCTCAAACTGACTTTCTCATCTCATACTCAGGATCCTAAGCCAGAAACAAGGATGAAGATAGGTGATCTTTCCATTTGCTCTACACTGGTCCATTCTCCTCAAACAACATGCCCTTCAAGGCATATTTTCCTAACTACCATTCTCCTCTCCTATGACACAGTTTCAGATTTCCTTAGACTGAGAACTAAGGACTAGTATGAAAACTGTTTCTCTCCTGCTAAAATCCACACCTTACAGACAAAAAAAAAAAAAAAAAAAAAAAAAAAAAAAAAAAAAAAAAACAAACCAAAAAACCACAAACTTCAGCATTCTTCCCTAATAACTACATGAACTTGTGAAAAAAAGTTGTTCCTTATCACCTGGCACCAGTGCACAAAGCTTTTTACTCCAGAATTCATTTCCTTCTCAAACTATCTTGATGCTTAAATGACAGCAGGAGAAAAAAGCCTTTTAACAACAAAGGCAGACAAATGAAAGGTGGTAGGAGGAAGGAAACACCTCCTGATCATATTCCAGTAACAAGAATATCCAGCTTTAAATTATTCAACCCACTCTTCAATTTGGGACCTTTCATGATGCTGCTACCTTACTGGCTGCCCAGACAGGCATGGCAGGAACAAAAAAAACTCACCTGAAATGATTCAGAAATCTCTTTTCTTTTTTGACAGAGGTTTATAAGTTGAAATGTATGTGTTCTCTCCTTGTTAGTGCAATCAGAGAAATAAAGGGTGGTTTGAGTTGGAACAGACATTGAGACCAGTCTAGTTTTTCAACCCCCCTGCATGAGCAAGAACACCTTCAACTAGACCAGGTTGCTCAAGCTCCATTGAGCCTGTCCCTGAACATTTCCAGGGATGGGGCATTCACAATTTCTCTGGACAGCCTATTCCAGTGCTTCACTGTCTTCATCATAAACAAAACAAAACAAAAAAAATCTTCCTTATGTCCAATCTAAACCCTATCCTCCTTCAGTTTAAAACTATTATCCCTGTCATTGTAAGCCTTGGAAAAAGGTCTCTCTCTATTTTTCCCATATACCATCTTTAATTATTGAAAGGCTCTATTAAGATCTTTCCAGAGACTTTTCTTCTCCAGAATGAACAACCCCAAGTCTTTCAGCTTGTCCTCACAGAAGAGTTGTTCTACCCCTCTGACAATTCTTGTGGCCCTCCTCTGGAGCAATTCTAACAAGTACTCATCTTTCTTGTACTGAGGATCCCAGACCTGCACACAGCACTCCAGGTGGATTTTCACACGAGTCTTCTCCACTCAGTCTCTGACCTGCCCTACAAAGCATCACTGCAAAGGCTCTGAGAGGAAAGATTCTCCTAAGATTCTCCTGTCCTGTAACAGAAGAACACTTTGAAGGATGGACAGAGCTTCACTATGGATTCATATTTATTTTTGCATGAATATATGTATATACACACATACATATATGCATGGAACCTATTTATACAAGAGCCATCCAAATTTATTTTTGTTTTTGCATCCCTGGAGAAAGAACGTGCTGTTGAACTGTTTTAGCTACTGCTGTCCCTTAGATATAACCTGTAATATTCTGATAGGAGCTACAGATACTGACATCTGCTGCTTCTCAGTGCTGCCTTTGCTGAAAAGGAAAAATAGGTATAGATGGCACACACCCCGTGATATATTTGAAACACATTCAAGCAAAACCTTTTCCATGCACACCAAAACAAGAAAGCAAGACATGCCACCATAGGAAAGTGCTCTTCAAGTATATAAACAACAAGCAGGAACAGAAGCATTGTGCTGCTGCAGCAAAGAAAGCCAACAGGGTGCTGGGGCGTGCCAACAAGAGCGTCACCAGCAGAGATGCACTCTCTGTGCCTGTCAGACAGCACCAGGAATACTGTGTGCAGTTTTGGTTCCTGCTATGCAAACAAAGGTATGGAAAGGCTGGAGAAGGTACACAGAAGGGTCACAAAGATGATCAAACAACTTGGAAGCCAGCTGTGTGAGGAAAGGCTATCAGAACTGCTTGTTTGGTTTTGAAAAAAGAAGGTTTAGGGTAGACCTTGTTGCCATGTTCCAGTATTTAAAGGGTGGCTACAAAGATGATAAGGATTCTCTTTTTTCAAGGAGTCCCATGAAAAAGATCAGAAGTAATGGGTACAAGCTACTTCTGGTGAGATTCTGATTAGATCCAAGAGGAAAATGTTTCATGATGAGAACAATCAGCTATTGAAATAATTAAGATGCAGCTGGAGAGGATGCTGGACTGTGCTGTATAGACCATGCTTTTGCCAAGAAAGATTAGACCAGATGATCCTTGAGGTCCCCTTGTAACCTGACATTCTGTGACTTTACAATTCTCTGAGCTCTGCTTTATTGCCTCAGAGATTCACAAGTACTGGAATGTATACTACTTTGGTTGGATTTAGCCTTCACAAAATTCCCTCTTTAGAAATTTGTGCCCATGGTATTTCTGCGCTCTCAGAGACCATCTCTAACTAGAGCACAGGAAAATACATGCTTAAAAAAAGATTCCCATGCCATCAAGCTCTACCTCTCATCAGTGATCTGTTCACTTTATTTAGAAATAGACATCTATATAAAGACATATATACATGTATATTTGTGATAAGAGAAATATAGATGTATAAATATGGGTATAAAATGTACCAATAGAAAAACTTCATAGTAATAGATACATTTGTGTAAACTTGAATTTGATTTATATTTGTTTCATATTGTGTAACAAAATAAAAACTGCACCATCATAAAACTCCATGCTAACTTTATTTTTAATAAATGCTGCTGGAAAAACAGCCTTGGCAAGTTCAATCTCAGCTGCTCCCTACACAGCCTTCCTAATCCTCTACTCTCTGGATTTTTCCTCAGAACTGATTTCTGTTCACATCTGTGTGTACAGACAGGGAGAAACAAATGCATCCACCACATACTCACATAGGAAAGTAGAATAAGTAAAATTCTCCTGCCTTGAAGGGTGCTGAAGGGAGTCAGTTTTCACTCTGAGCAAGAATAATGGAGTCGTCCAGAGAGGGGTTTCTCCTCATTTTTTCATTCAGGTTCAAAGTGTATCTAATTGCAGTATTCCCAAGAGGTAGCCAGACAGCATGGGAGACTAGATTTCTTCCTGATCCACAAGACAGAAATATCTTTAAAGAAACTCTTTATTATCTGTGGAAGTGGGCTGGCAGGGACTTATAGTGGGTTGGCCTTGGCCAACAGTGAGGTAGGCATCAATCTGAGGCCATGGGAAACGGGATGCTAGGAAGGGAAATATTTTAGTAGGTCATGGAGAAAAGGATGGCATTGTGGATATAGTTATGTTAATGCAGTTGCACCATTTAAGGTTATGTTCTGAGTTCTTGTTTATTATTGGTTAACAAGGTTTTACATATAAGGTACTGTTAATGTTCATTAGTTCACTGTTCTGTCTCAGAGGCTATATATTGTTATGTCTGCCCCATTGTTGGGTCTTTCGAGGTCGTCTCTTACTGTGTTTGGCTGATGTTCTTTGGTTGGCTCAAGCTATCATTAAAGTTGTGTTTTGGGCTTACTCAATCATTCCCATCCCTATTTCAATTGCCAGCCCAGCTGGTCCTGTTCAAATCACATCGCCGGTGACAATCATTAAGAGAAATTCATTCAGCAAGGCAGAAAGTGTTCAAAAACCAAATAGTTATTTTTCTTCTATCTGCATACGCATTAAAAGAACCACAGACACTGGTACTGCTAGCATCCGCTGTCCCCTCCTACGTGTGTACTGGACGATCAGTTAGGCCTGGGATCCCCCTGGCCAGTCTGCTCATGCCCAGGCATTAGCCAGATCACAAGTAACAGGGTCACACAACGTATTTCAGCTAAGAAGCAAAGGGCCACTGTTCCATTACAGCATGCTCAATTGGGACATGACAGGTTTGGGACATCCCTGTTGTCCTTCTCTCCAAAAACCATATTGCAGAATGCTTTTCTACTTACAGAGGCTCACATCAAGCATGTACAATAAGCAGCAGATGCACTAGTAGGCCTCAAAACTAGCCTAAGGAAAAAAAAGCCTGAATAAACTGAACAGAACTGCCACACAGATTATTGACTTGCACCTGGGACAGAGCAATCCTGGTTGTGTGCACAGACTGGGAAATGAGGCTGGAAAATGAGGCAGCACCGCAGTGCTGCAGAAAGAGACCTGGGGGTCCTCTGGTCACCGGCAATTTCAACATGAACCAGCGGTGCCCTGGCAGCCAGGAGGGCCAGCCCTGTCCTGGGGGGCATCAGGCAAGGGAGGGGATTGTCCCGCTGTGCTCTGCACTGGGATGGTCTCACCGTGAATACTGTGTGTAGTTTTGGGCACCACAATATAAAAAAGACATTAAACTATTAAAGCATATTCAAAGGAGTGCCACAAGGATGGTGAAGGGCCTTGAGGGGGAAGTCTTATGAGGAGTGGCTGAGGTCACTCGGCCTGTTCAGCCTGGAGTACACTGAGGGGAGACCTCACTGCAGTCTGAAACTTCCTTGTGAAGGAAAGTAGAGGGGTAGGTACCAATCTCTTCTCTCTTGTGCTCAGTGACAGGACTCAAGGTGTGAAGATGAGTTGGATTGGTTTAGTTTGCATATCAGGAAAAAGTTCTTCACCAAGAGGGTGTTTGGGCACTGGAACAGGCTCCCCAGGGAAGTAGTCACAGCACCGAGCATGACAGAGTACAAGAAGCATTTGGACAACATTTTCAGGCACATGATGTGGTGCTTGAGATGTCCTGTGCAGGGCCAGGAGTTGAACTCAATGATCCTGATGGGTCCCTTCCAACTCAGCTTATTCTATTGTTCCATGAGTCTATGATTCTACTATTCTACGATTCCAGGATTCCATTATTCCATGATTCTGTGAGTCTATTATTCTATGATTCTATGAACTGGACTACACTAAACCAGGCATTACACTGGAAGGGGTTTTAAGAAACAGAAAGGACAGCTAGGCTACCACTACCAAGTAAATTATCTCTGCAGTTGAAGTTCTTCTCAAAAAACCCTGTTCTTCTGTGTGGCCCTGATAGCATCAGAGCTACCTGTAAAATGCTAAAAGTGTACACAGTTTCCTAGGTGGTGAAAGAAAAAGGTGTTTCTCAAAAAATAACAGTTCTATCATGTCTACCTTTTCCTTTGAAAAGCTGCATTTAAGACAGTTTCTATTGAAATCAACACTTTACAATGCCAACAGATACAATTAAGTTCAATGATCACCACGGAACACTCTTTCTCAAATTATTATGAAAAACTTGACCAAGTTGTGGTTTCATTTTTGAAATCTACCTGTGCTGTTTGCCTTTTAATGCTGTCATCACCATTTTTTCAACTTCTAGAGCAAGCAATCATTTTAGGTGTCATTTTTTCCAGGGAATGAATGGAAGCACACTGCTGAAGAGATGGTATCGAGAAGAGAAAAATATTTGTCCTTGCTAAGAGGCTTTACAACATCCATGCCTTTAATTAAAGTAGGACTTACTTGCAGAAGATATAATAATATGTACAACTGCAAGCCTATGACTGCAGTTTTACAGGAATAACCAGGGATTATAGCCTGCTCCAGGAATCTGAGCTTCCTGCTCAGGAAACTGAGCTCCATCAGAAGATGAACAATTCCTAGAGAGAACACATAACTAGTACAGAACTGCAGAGATGTAGCAGAAAGAAGAAATGAAGACACAGGAAAGGACAGAGCTTGGCTAACTTGCTGAATTAAAGCTTATCATTAGTGCATAAATTGCACTGAAGGTTTAATTAAAGAGACAGTAGCAATTTCAGTGCTCACATTAACTACTTCAGAACCCGCTCAGCCACAGAGTACCTATTATGAAAACATGCAGGGTGAAACTTTGTCTCCACTGGAGTTCATAGAAATTCTCATAATTTATTTCAGTAAGATTTTCGTTGCATCCATGTATTTTGGAGATGATCATGCTGGATAAAATATCTCAAAACCAAGTCATTAAAAGTCAAAGTTCTTTTAAACTTCTGATACAAAGAGAATCCTTGGACAGTTACCTTGGAGGGAACTTTTAAAAGATGGAGTGATATCTTTTTAAAATCTTTTACCAATTGTTTTTAAACAGACAGAAATCCTAGATGTATGCAGACCTGTAAACTATTCAAAGACTATTACTAAGAGTTATAGCTTCTTCGTACGCATGCAAGGAGTCTTTTTCAAAACTGATTTGAAAGCACTGGTTGTTTCCATTTACTTTCTAGCTCTCTAGACCACACTGCTACTCTCACTATTTGTACAACCTCCTTTTGAAGAGGGTTTATTTCTTCCACTCCAAGTAATTTACATTAAGAGTTCCCACATCATGTAGTTCTGTCTTGCCATTCTCTCTTTGACAGCTTGCAGCATCAGCTCCCTTCAGAATAACCATTCATGAGACACTTAAATAGTGTGACATAACAAACTCACTGTATGTCTTTGCCAGTTAAGTCATTAAAATTTTATTATACTTCATTTTTTGGTTCTTCTTGGAACAGTAACTTTGTGTAACTGAAATGACATCTCTCTATTTTGTTTTTGCAGAGGGAAAAAAGATAACTATTCCCAGTTTGCATCTCCTAATTTCTTTTCCTATCTAACTAGTAATAGCAATTATCACTCTTAAGATTAGTCTGTTGATATCACAGTTTTATTATAACTTCTCAAAGTAAAAAATCAAATTTTCTAATCAATTATTGTTCCAAAGTATCTATTACTATTGCCTTATTTAAAAGCTGCTAGTGAATCACAAGCTTTTTTTCTGGTTTATGATCTTGTTTGAATCTCCTTGCCAATGTCTACGCTTATGTGAAATTCAAATGTCAGAGTACAAAAAGCTAAGCATAGAGGTTTGAACTCCACATTCCAGTCATAAGGAACTACTGATTTTATAAAAGTTTAACAGTTTATAGCAGTAATCTTGGATGGTTATTAACAGGGATCACTCTACCCAGTAAAGCACACAGGATATCAGAACAGCTAGAAGTTCAGTAGGAGCAGTCATTAGTCCTCTAGAGATGCATTAAACCGACTCTGATTTATGTCACAAGCAAGGAAGCTTGTAAAACACTGAAGTTAAGCTGAAGCGCTGAGGAAAGACTTTAAACACAAAGATGGAACTATCCCCATAAGCAGAAACCTCTGCAGTAGAGACTGATCTCAAGGCAATCTTTTGCTGGAAAGCCACATTCTGGCTTCAAGGCCAGTGTCCTGATGAAAGTAGAGAAAAGCTTCTTGTAGCTGATTTAAGGCATCATTTTCTCTTCAGTTCTGTGCACTTACATCTGAAAGTTGTATGTTACATAAATTTAGCTTTTATCTTAATTTATTCTCTTAGTAATGGCAGCACTTACAACAGAGGTTCTGAACTGGTTTCTCAGCATCACACACAGTAGAGGCAGCAAAGGCAGTTAAATAGTGTGCTCCTCCACATCTTTTCCTAGAGTGTATCTGAGTAGCTACTGAAGTCTGCCAGTCTGTCTGTGAGTCTGGAGGGCTGCTCCTGCAGTGGTGGCCAGAACCGGTCAGTGTCCACCTGGCATGCAGCAGTGGGGAGACTGCCTGAGCCCCACACACCTCCCAGCAAGCTGTTAACCAGTCACCAAGTACTAAAAAAACTTGTAAAATGAGTCAAGCTGTATTCTAGCCTGTGTTGGTGCTAATTGCTAATTGTTTAATTGTTCTTGTATCTTTCTCTCTCCAGTCAGCCTGCAAACTAACTCTACCATCTTTCTCGCAAACCAGGCCATCAGTGTTCAGGAATGAACACTTGGAGAGCATCACTGTAGTTCAGCCTATCCTGCAACTTTCAGGATGATTGCATCTTTTCTTCCATCCTGTTATTAAGAAGTGCCAGAGATGGCACATCCCTCTGCCTCAAGACAACAAATACGGTGACTATTTAGTAACATTAAACCAATTTTTTGGAAACACTTCTTCACAAATCTCAGGAAAATATATATAACCACTTCCTATCCTATGTGTTTTAATATTATAAAACACTATACTGCTGAAAAATACTATTTTTTTCTTGTAACCAAACTATTTGCATTTGGTTAAAAAAATACTACTGATTTTAAACATTCAGCATTACAAATATTTTATCAAATTTTATATTTTATCAATGCTTCAAAGAAATTTCTATTAACAATATCTTTCACAAGCCAGCCCAATGTCTCCAGGGAATTTTCTGTTCAGAAAAAAAATAAATTAACAGCTTCCTTAATTAAAATATAACACCATGAAAAAACAATGGCTAAATTAAATTTCTTTAAAGCACATTCTTTTACGCACCTTTTCCTGGAAAAAAATGCTCTATTATATTATTCTATGATATATATAATAGGAAAAAAAGGGAAAGTCAATGCCAAGCATTCATTTTAACAGTAACTGAGAAAAAGCCTTTCCACCCCTACTACAAGGAAGTAGACTAATTAAATCAAGCAATCTGTGCACATAGCTTCTGCTAAAGTCAATTGGTACATACGAAAGGATAAAACAGATAAAGTGCCTTTACTGGAAAGCGAATCTAAATCTCTGTAGCAGAATGCCCCTCCTTTTATTTGATGTTAACAAGAAATAGGAAGGAAAAGCCTGAGATATGCTAAGATAGGGGGGGAAAAAAGGAGATTATCAACCCAAACCAAACAACACTTTGAGAAATCCAGCTAAGGATTTGCACACTGAAATCAAAAGCAGACTGCCTTCAGCATATGCATAAGGATGGGCAGTAATATTGATGGGTAGTAATATTGCCAAAGTGAAATACCTATTGTTATAGCACATGTACAACACCAATACAACTGTTCTGAAGATGCAAGAGGATACAGGTCTGCAGCTAGCCTTTTACATGTGAACAGGCTTCACTTACCACTAGATTGCTGATGTAAAAAGGAGTGGCTGTGAATAGAGTGAAAGGTCTGCAAGCATTTTAGTATTACTTGTGAAAAGATAATTCTAATTTCTCAGCTATTATTGGTTGCAAGTATTCCCTGATGTAATTATGGAGTAATAGCTGAGAACCTGATTGTAACCAACAGTTAGTAGTTTGTTGCTAACAAGGCAAACATGACAAACAATTTTGAGGCAATTATTGTCATTACAAGCCACACTCAATTGTTCAAGGCAAGCGTAATAGAAAGTGACAGTTGTGCAGCTGGGAGGGTGGTGCGGGAAACGAGATTGTTCTCTGGTTGCAACAGACCACTCAGACTCTAGCAGAGAGTCTGCTCAATGCATAATTCATGTTTAATAATATTTTAGTCTCTACAGCAAATTACAGTATAAGATAAGAAACAAACAGAGACATGTCAAAAAAATCCCCCAAGTTATTATAAGATGGAATAAGACACAAGGAAGTAACATAGAGGAGGGGGGAGATATTCACTAAAGCCAAATCACAAGATGCTTGCAACTAGCAAATGTAAATACAGTAACTCTACAAATTAAAAGAGTCAGTTATAAAAGCAATCCATTTGCTATGCTTCAGTGAGATGGGTGCTCATGTCCAAAGCCCAATCTGAGACTATTGTATGATTAGGTATATCCAGGATGCAGGAAGGAGTGCTCTCCATTGAGAAACGTTGCTTATTAATTCTGAACAAATCTAAATTGTGGAATTGTGTGTAGAGTCAAAGGAAGATTCTCATCTCTCATACAATAGAAGTGCCTCATGTATCAGCTCAGTATTCTGATGACAATGCACACAGCAGCTGCCTAGTCAGCAGCCAGTCCATTAAAATACTTGATTTGCTGAACATTCTACCCAGCTCTCCTTAACCATATTAAGGGCTGAAAGTTTCTAACGCAGCTGCAGCAACATTTCAAGTTCTTGCCCGGGCTCAGTAACATTCATTGTCAGTGACATTGTAGCACTGCTCAAGTGTCATTACAGTGTCACTTGTAGTGTCTCTTGCACTGATAAGGTATCATTCCTAAAGTAGCCATTAAAACACCACTGAAACTAGATTTCCAAAACTCTCTGGCTTTCTGGTCTTGTTTTCCCCTTTTCCACATCTCTCTTAAATCACAGAATCATAGAATGTTTTGGATGGAAGGGACCTTAAAGATTCTCTAGTTGCACCTCCCCCTGCCATAAGCAGGGCCATCTTCCACTACAATGCATTGGTTTATGCAAATAATAATCCATCAAACCAAATCTGATGAGCTGAATAGCTCCAGGTGTAGCTCCACTGAAGCAAAATAGCATCACATGCCAGTTTCTCAGGTACGCTTTGACTTTGCTTAGGTGAAGATGATACTGATTTTCTCAGACAGAGCAACACATTATAACTCCCTGTCTAAAGAAACCTCTGTGATTTTGACATCTGTGACACACTTCAGTGCAGCTCATAGACTTACTCAGAAACGTATATGTGTGACTGCAGTGCCTTTTGCTTTATTCAGTAAGAAAGCTGGTGATTGCAAAAGGTGGCAGATCAACAGCTGCAGAGACAGGAGACCTGTGCTTCTGTACATCACATCTGTGCTCCTTTTCCACTGCCATGAGACAGGCAGGTGTCTTAGATTTTCACTTTCAGAAAACTAGTATTTATCATTTCACTCTGAGTGATAACAAGTGAGATTATTTCCCAAAATGTAAATTTCATTGGCTTGAACAAGACTGGAGGGTCTGAATATATCACAAAATCATCAGATTACCTGGTCCTAACTCAAATGTAATTTTAAATCATCTGCCATTTCCCCAAAGAAAAAAAAAAAAGTAATGTTTTTTCTATCTTCTTTATAAGCCAGCATTCTTAATCAGCCCAAACCCTCTCCATTAAGATAAAATTACCTTTCTCTTCACAGTAAAATGCTTATTAATTTGCATGTCCAGTGTCTTGCATAAAGTATAAGCATTATAAACAACTTTAATAACATTTTAGCTTTGTTGATATAAACCTACAGATTGCACATAAAACTAGTCAAGTCGCAAAAAGTCCCTAAAATGAAAAGACTTTCTAAAAGTATATGAGGTGGCATCTTGGAAACTGACAGACTGCTTTTTATTTTATTTTTAATATTTTTATTAAGGCTTTATGACTTCATGTGGCAATTTTAGTCTATTTCATATACCACAGAAATGTCAGGTGCTTTCTTTTGAAGTCTAAAGAAGTAAAGGTTTTTAGTAAAAGATAACTCTGCAAACAGTTTGGCTAACGTTTAGTGGCCCTTTACTGAAGTCAAGTGGACTTGAGCCTCATACAAGAAGGACATTTGCAAAACCTTTCAGTGCTTGAACAAAAATTAAAAACACAATACTTCTTGATACAAATTGATTTTATAAATTAATGTAAAATAACATTTCCACTGAAAACTTTTAATTACCAGCAAAAAGGTTGCCATGGATTTAATGCTGGGAATCCTCTGCTCTCATGTTGGCTTTGTTATCACTCACTTTACTCAAGATCAAGAGCAGGGCCAATACATTGTCAACAGCAGAGACAATTTACTCCATTATGCTCTTTCACCAATCTGTCTTCGATTTGGCCAGCAGTTGGTGCTTGGGCTCCTACATCTTGAACTTAAAGTGCTTTGAAAGAAAAGTCAGTGCTTTAAGACAGGGAGTCCAGGTTTCAGTGGAATAAAGACAAAAGCAGAAAGAAGTACAACAGTACAACAGGTTTGGAATGAGAAGATGGATTAAACTCTTGGCTTGGACTTAGTTCAGAGAGAAGAATCAACAGCAAGTCTGTACTCTTGCAGAGACATTCAGTTTTGACAACTTAATCAGCTAACGCTACTTATTTCAGGTGAAGCCATTGTGTAGAGATTATAGCTTTGATGTAGGAAACAGGTATTTAAATGGTTGACTCCAATACTTGTATCTGTCACAAACACAAATGAGTGAAAGGAATAGTTAATGTTAACAGACAGGTTTCCTATATCTATATTGTGTAAAATATGGCAATTTGAACATGCCAAGGACAGAGAACTGACACCATCCAACCGATCACAAATTATTCAAAGACATAAATCTCCACTGCATTACAATATTATTTACTAAATTTTCTATAAATTCGATAAAGTACAGCCAGGAAAAGCCTATTAATCTCTACATCTAAATTGACAGCACAACCCCTGTTAAAGGTTGACTTCTGACACATTTTGTCATGGTTAGCTCCTATAAGCTCCTATATGTCTCCATACAGTGACTGGGAAGGCAGTTGTGTGTGTGTATATATATATATATGTATGTATGTATGTATAAACATGTTACTATAATTTTCTAAAAACTAGATTGAAGAGAACACAGTCCCTCCACCTAAATCCAGACTAATCACTGATATGTTTTGGTATAACTCAGTACAGTGAGAAATACTGAAAATAAATCAATCCTTAATCTTTCACTGAGTTACAGTCAAATAGTCCCATCCCTGACTTTTACTTGATAGCTCACATAGTAAAAAACAAACAAGAAAAAATGCAATGTCAAATTTATACCTAATTCTCCTCACTTCTAGCCTTATAAATGTTCTTAACTTCCTCTAATCAGAGCATCCCCCTAAATATCTCACATCTTGGTAACTAATGAACTGCCACAGTGAGGAGAGAAACACACCCAGCTGCTCTGCACAGGGCTCCAGCTATCAGGCAAGGGCAACAGAAGTCCTATTTTTCACTTAGAGTAGAAGCTGTTGCTGCTCCTTTGAAAGCCTATCTAGAGGTCAGTTTTCACTAAAAAAAATCTTCCTTTTTAACAGGTTAAACTACTAACCTAAAAAACAAAAAAGCCCCTTTATTTCCACCTCAGTTCACAAACCTTGCCTGCTGTCTTGGTTTCAGATGGTCAAAAGGGTTTGATCCAGCAACATGAGAGCCCCAAGAACGTTGTTAAGAGAAGGGAAAATTAAAGACAGCTCTCAAGTTGGAGCTTTGCCTGCAGATGAGTTACACACAGAGCTTACTCCAAAGAACCAGATTAGGACACAGACTGTGTCATGTCTAGGGAAGCAAGAAAACAGAGGCAAGCAAGAGGCAAGCAAAAGAGAAAGGAACACATGAGCAATTTGCAGGTCTATTATCCAGCTGGCTGCTATAGAAAACAACTCTGAGGCACTGGTAAGCAGAGAGCCATACCCCATTCCCAGCTGGGGAATGAACCAATTGTAAATTAGAGCTCCTCTCCTTTTCTATCTCCCCAGGGAAGAGCAGCAGCCCTTTTCCAGCTCCCACCCCATCATTGTAGTAGCCCGGCAGGTGCTCAGGATACTATTTTCAGGCATTCACCAGCAGATGTGACTCAAGACCCTGTTGTTTAAAAGTGTACACAGGCTAATTTAAAGTGGGAACTGTCCTTAGTAGTATTGCAGCAACTTCAGTACCATGGATACAATTCACCTACTTTCCACACTTTTCATTACATCCTTAATTCCCTGTACCCTTTCCACCTGATAAGCTTAGTACAAGTACTCTGAAGCCTCAGTCCACTTGCAGAGCCCAGGACTTTTGTGCATTTACCAGCACCCATCTACTCTGAGCAAATATGTACTTTCTGTCTCTGTACCCTTCCTCCTCAGCATTTTTCTCACCTACCATGGCATTTCTGGGTGAAGAAGTCTATTGCTTTCAGCTGATACTGTGAGTTGCTCTCATACTTGCCTTTATTCTATGTAGGTTCAAGCAACCTAAGGAGGAGAAACAGGACACAGTAGTGGGCTGGAGGACATTGAGAAAACCTCAGGTCAAAGTTTCTAGTATGAGCTGTGTCACGGACTCCCAAAGAAAAATGCCTGTCTAAATAGCATGCAAGTACAGCCCCAAGGGATGAGGCTATGAAAGCATCACATTTCTTTCAAATAGACAGTGTCAGCATAAGTTATCAGTGATAAACTGAACTGGAAGAGGAGCCTCCATCTATCCCTCAGTAGCATGGCTCAGCTCACTATCCTATTCCTTTAGGGTACGCAGACTGTTTATATTCTAATACCAAATCAATTTATATCCATAGGAAAAAAAAACCCAAAAAAAACCAGGGGATGTCCCAAAATATTCTCATGCTACCTCACATGGAAAAACCAGGTAAGTAAAGTGATGAAACACATCACCTTTAGATACACTGCAGCTGTCTTTAATCCACTCCAGGCAGCAGTTTTCCTAATGATTCCCATTAGCAAATTATCCTCCCAAAGAGAGCATGCTTGGGGCAGCAGAAGACCTGTGCTGTCCCATCCCACCTCAGACACCATTTCCAACTGCATGTGCACAGGCAACCTTATGCAACAGCAAGTTTTCACCTGCCAGGATGCAGCAAACACATTTCAGATGAAGCAAATGCCAAGTGTCTTTATCTATAGGCTGAATGTGGTGGCTGACATAAACTTTCACAGACGTACAGAATGTTTGAGGGAAGGGAGCAATAATCATTTTTGACACAGATTCATCCTTTGGTGATGATTTTGGTGCGCATGTCCTATAATTAAGGATTAAATTTGTAAAATTTTACAATGTAGCCTGTGACAGCAAAAGGGATTGTACTGCTAAATTCATTTAAGTTCCCTTTTATTTTCCCTCCTTCTCACTCCAACTTCCCTTTCTCTACCTCTCATATTGATTTTCTTCCAATCTTCTTTTTTCCTGCCCTCTCCTCTCATTCTTCTTCTCCTCCACCTCTTTCATGTCCCTCTGCTCCTCCTTCAGCCCCTTCTTCCACATCTGAAACAGCAGTGTGGCTATAACTAGCCACAATTAGGTTTACTACTGGACAACAGCTAGCACAGGAAAACAATGAAGCAGGAGGAGAGCTGCTATTTCAAATCTCTCTATCAGCAGATGCTTTAGCCAGAACACACAGCAAAAAATAGGATTGCCTTAGGAAGGTGAGCAAGTACCATCTGGGAGAAAGGGAAGGAAAGCTGAGAGATTTAAAGCCATACTGTAAGATCACACTGTCTGAAGTTCAAAGACCACAGTGGATTTATTTCTCATACATTTCAAATAGCAAGTGACAGATTTGCAGCATTTTATCATTCATACTTAGGTTCTAATATGATTAGATGTGGCACATGAATCTGGTTGCAGCAGGTGTTAAGATATGTATGACAGGCATTTCTTCACAGGTTACTGTACTGAGCTATAATTTTTATTTCAGATATATGCATGCAATTCTTATTAAGAAACTACATATGTGAAACTTCTACAGCATAGTATTGCAGTGAAAGCCAGATACATTAAAAAATGGCACCTTCCTAAGTATCCCTGAAACCTCTAAGTTAGCAGTATTACTATATTATCCCTGTTAAAAGTCAAACTTCAACAGGAAAGTGTCTTTCATACATCGTGTGCATCAGAACTGCTCCTTTAGTGAACATATGTAGACAGAAATTGAGTTAAAAGTTTAAAAAAATTGTGATAGCTTGAGGACACTAAGACAAAAAGCAGTTGTGATTAGAATCTGGCCTATCATATTATCACAGACATCCTACTCCTTCCTTGGGAGAGCAATCCAGCTGAAGGTCCAACCAGTCACCAGGCCCTATCAGCCACTGTGCACCACAGCCTTTCTCACCTAAATAGCTAAATAGCTTACCAGCTAGCAAATGGTCATGATGCATGAAGTGCAAAGCATCCAGGTTGGCTGTCAGATCCCATATATTTAGTGTTCAAGAGAAATATAAAAAGCACTTCTGATTTGGCACACATGATCAGGAAACTCCCACGTAGCAAGTACAGAATTCCAATGTGTTGTTTCTAATGGCAATAGAATAGACCTGCACTTTGGGTGCTGTGCATTCCTGTGCCACTCATGAGCCACTGTCACAGTCCGTAGTCTGTAATAGACAGGCTGTTTGTGAACTCCATAATCCAGAAGAAAGTTCATTCTAAACCAGGTTCATTCAACTTGTCATATAACAAGGGCTGAAACCAAAGACTACACAGCTATGCACCTCCAATGCAAGGTAAGTCAGTTTTATCTCTGACCAAAAAGGAGCTTTGTGTTGTAAACAATAAACAATTAATATTCAAATGTGCAATGCTGCTTGCTGTTTTCTCATCTTTTGCCTCAATTTCTCCATAGGTATTTCTTGTTTCTTTCCTTTCTTCTGAATATCACATTCCAGTTCCTATCTCGCAAATAACCAGCTTTTGTGAAACTACTCTCTCTCCTTTTAAAAACAACTTTCTCAGCTTTCTGGACTGCCTCAGAAAGTTTTGAGTTTCCTTTCCTTTTACGCCTGTACATGGTCACACTACTGATATATATATATATATATATAAACAGTAAGATAATACTACTTAACATATGGTAGAAGCACTCACCTGTTGCATAAACAACAAATAAATTAATCTGCAAAAAAACCACCCTAATTTCTTCTTCCTCATGCTGAGATACAGGGAATATGTATTTCAAACTACCTAATGAAACACACTAAGAAGAAAAGCAAATTCTAAATGAAAGCATAGAATGGGAAAAAAGACAAGGCAATGCCACAGTCTCTGTACAAAATAAGAGCCTTACCATCCTGCTGGCCCTGGAGGTTCTGAGGACTTTGCATTCTCTCCTCCAGATTTGAGCTGAGGTCAGAGTTCACAGCTGACATTCTAGTTGAGTCACTCATATCAAACTCATCACTTTCTATAGAACTTTCATCCTGCAAATAAAAAGAGACATGTCAAAAAACATGGTACACTGTTCACATTATATGTGCAGTTCATTCTCTTCCTATTTGTTTCACTCACATCCAGTGTGGAGTGTGAGCATGCTAAATATTTTAGTATATAAGAAAACAAGCAGAGCACATAAAGAAGAGGAAGGAAATACAGCATTTATGTGGTATGATAATCTGACAAATGTAATTTGTTCAACTATAAGGATACTACATAGCAGTTCCATCATATAGTCCAGAAAAGAATTGGTAAGCAGAAACTCCATAATAACCAAGCCCTTGTTATTCAAATTTGGTTGAGGAGACCTCCTTATATTCTCTGCCTGCATCCTTTACCTTTCCCACAGTAACCCTGTGAATGACCACTGTCCTGGTTTGGGCTGGGATAGTTAATTTTCTTTTTAGTAGGTGGTATAGTGCTATGCTTGGATTTAGAATGGGAATATTGTTGATAACACACTGGTGTTTTGGTGGTTGCTAAGCGGTGCTTACTCTAAATCAAGGACTTTTCAGTTTCCCATTCTCTGTCAGCAAGCAGGTGCACAAGAATTCAGGAGGGAGCACAGCCAGGCCAGCTGACCTGAACTGTCCAAAGGGATATTCCATACCATAGAGCATTATTCCCAGTATATAAGCTGGGAGGAGTTTACCAGAGGGAGACTGGCTGGCCATCATTCAGTGAGTGGTGAGGAATTTTATTTGGTATCACATGTCTTTCTGGGGTTTTATTCCTCCTTCTTTCTCTCCTTTCATTACAATTAGTAATAGCAGTAGTGGCAGCAGTAGTAATATATTTTACTTTATTTAACCCCTGGGTTTTCACTTTTTTCTGTTTTTCTCCCCACCCCACCAGAGTGGGTAGAGGAATGAGCAAGCCACTATGTGGTTCTTAGTTGTTGGCAGGGATTAAACCACAAAGACTCAAAGGAAGATATTTCCAAATGGCAATCTGACCTAGTAAGAATCCATGATCAAATTCCCTTCACATGATGTCACACTTACACTGTTTAAAGCATCTATGAAAATGAAAAAGCCTATAAAAGTTCTGAGCATGGTCATGATAGTCAGTGGCAAAAAAAAGTAATACAGTCTCAGAAGTATCACTGCAAATTTATTCTACATTCAGCATCTTTAATATGATTTATCCATCAAGTCCAGTTACAGAGCATTTAACAGGGATGATAAAAGGGCAAAAAGTAAAAATCCTGATAATTATCCCGATTTATAAAATAAAACAATTTTAGGTGAAATCCAGAAAATATTAAAATACAAATCTGACTTCAGTTGCTTCAGTCCCACTGAAGTTCACACATACACTGATGGATCAGACATTAAGCATCCACAAGTCTTACTCTGGAAATGGCTGAGGCAATGTACAAAACTAAGGCAATATATTTTCAGTAACAACTTTTCTGAGATGGTTACTCCTGTTAGGAGGAAAAGTACTTGAAAGAACTTAGAAGAAAATACAGCAAATAGTTCTGTACGTCCAGAAAATGTTTGAAATATTTTTCCAATTTTTTTACCTTTTTTTAAATCAAAACAAGACAAAATAGGATGCTGACTATTTTCCTGGGTTGTTCACTAGAACTGACCTAGAAAAATAGCATTCTCTAGAACATGATTTACTGTGTACTTGTTGTGAAGGGAATACTACAGGTATTAATATAGCTGCTTGCTTCTTTCTGAGTGTTAGACACTTGAATCAGTTCCTCCCCTGGGTCTCAGCAATGTTCCCAGTTTGCAAGGACATTTCTCTTGTTTTCAGAAAGGAAGTTCCCTGCAGTAATGACTCATGCTAAATTAGGATGAAGTACTGCAAATGCCAGTCAGGAACAAGAGTGGGACAACACACAAGGTGAAGCTGCTCTGCACTGCCACAGCATGACAATGACAACTAGGGAAATAAACATATCTTGTTCTCAGGGATTTGTAAAAAAAAAAAACAAGTGGAAGAGTGAGGGCTTCTCTAACAGGCACCTGTCTGTCTTGCCTTACATAAAGTAGGAGCACCCTGGATACAGCAGCAGCAAACACCCAAACACTGCCCTCAGAGATGAACCCTGCTGCCCACCAGCCTCCTGCCCCAGACAGACAGGGCCAGGACACATGCCAGATGGGTCTGAGCTTTAGGGAAAATGCACTCTGCTTGTTCAAAGAGCAAGATAAGAAAACAAACTCCCCCGAACCTTCTGGATTGCTGTATCTCTGTTAAAACGCAGGGGGGTTCTCATTGAATCCTGCAGGAACCAGCAAGCAGCAGCTTGCATATTTCAGTTCTGAGGTTAGGCAATTTGATGGACTCACAGAAAGGGAGCTCTGGCTGACACTTGCATAGTTATAAAACAACACACATAGGCAGCCTCTGTTTGCCTACAGCACTGCAGAAGACCTCCACTTCACTTCCCAAACCATGTAAATCTCTATCTGAATCTGCATGGACACATAGGCATGGGACCAAAAACTGAGAACCACTGGCATCTTTACAGCAGCTGCAGCACACTCTAAATTGCCACACAGTGGTGAGTTCTCCTTTTAGATGAGGCCTGTTTCCCTCTCATCAATGGTGTCAGCTTAAAAATGTGGAACTGAGGATGAGAGAATTAGATTTTCAGCCATTGTGTTAGCTAGTAGTGGGATCCAAGTTTACTCCTGTCTCAATTCCACACAAGAATACAGATATGATTGATTAAATCTTTCCTACAAACCCAAGCCTGTTTTTTAAGTGCATGAAATAGTTTGAACCAGATGTTTTGCTACTTTGTACTACAACATTTTCACTGTCATTTTGTTCTCAGGGCAACAAATGTACAGCCCAGGGGGAAAAGGAAAACCTTGGAAAAACTGTGCTTTGAGAAAAAACATAAGGATTATCTTGAGAACTTTCCTTGTGCCCATTCTGTCCTAGAATAGTTATTATTACTAAAACATACAAAAAATTACTTTCATAAATCCAGAACTTTCCTTGTGCCTACTCTACCCTAAAAAAGTTATTATTACTAAAACATAAAAGTAATCACCTTCATAAATCCACTGCTGCAGACACTTCATATACAGTAACAACAGAGCTGCAAAACCGAGCTGGGCAGGGAAATATAAAGCAAAGTCCTGCTGCCTCCATATCATTGCCAATGGCTTGTACAGATGAAAAACTGGTTTAACAAAAATTTCAGTCATCAGACCAGAAAGACTACACCAAAATATTCAAGCCACAGAAGCTCTGTGGCATGGGCTCCTGATTCAGCAAGAGTGCTTGACCCGGTTGTGGAAGTAATTCTCAAAGGGAAAAGGTGTAGAAACCAAGGAGTCCTTTAATTCCTAAGGCTACTGCAGGATAAAGCCCTCTCCTGCTACTTGAAATTCTACTTCCAGATCCCTCAAATAATCAGGAGACTAAATACAAGGAAAAGATGACCAGGCTGTATTTATGCATTAAGAACTTTGAGTTGGGGTTCTTTTCCTACACCCTCTGCAATTAAAAACAGACCAAAATGAAACAAGGATCCTGATATGTAGAAGAGTGGTGAAATCCCCATTCCAAGGAGTGTTGAATAATTCATGAAATATCTACCAACAGTCCATATCTACTTACTGGGAAAACAAATCTGGCTGACAGCATAAGTCAGAAGTTAGTCAGGGTCTTGACATAATCCAGCTGCTAAGGTTGTTTTTGAAGGCTTTCTTTATTAAAAAATATCTTGTAGTTGGACAGGCAGGCACAGAATAGCTGAGCTTCTCTTTGGCAGTTTAAATGGTAAATGAACAAACTTCTAGCAAACTGAGGTTACTACAAATAATTTGGTGTGTGCCTGTCAATTGATGAAGTACTTCTTAAGATCTGGGAAAACTCTGAATAAATCAGAGAAAGCAAACAATTTGTGAGTAGAAATAAATAAAATCCAACCCAAATTCTCTTTGAAGAAGCTTGATTCTCAGTCTACTTTTCTTCCTTTTTTCTGCCTTTTTATTCAAAAATTCAAAAGCAACACCTACTCTTATTATTAAGCTTTTTGCCTTAAAGTTTTCAATGGATGTTGCCAGGACCTTCATCACTTCCAGTACAGTGTATTGCATTGTGGCTGCTAGCCTTGAGAACACCATGGCAGCCGTTTCAGCTGCTGATGGTATTGGCTTCTAAAAGCAGGCAATGGAAGTCACTGCTGGGCACAGAATTAAGTCTCGAGTGAACGTGCTGCCCACATCACCCTTTCCACTGGTCCCGTGAAAGAGCTCCTTCAGGCTATTCAAAGTACAGCTCACTACCCCCAACCACAGAAGGGGCCATAAGTCAAGATATTTTCTCTCAGTCTGACTGCTTGAAAACAACCCTGCCTTGGCTTCAGACTGACTGTTTCAGCAACAAAATTATAAAGATGGGATCAACAATCATCTTCCGTTTCCTAGCTACCTCAAAGACAAGTACAAAAGAAAGCAGGAGAATAGAAAACCAAACTTAAACATTTCAGGTTTTACCTCATCTTGCTGTGAGTTTAGTAGCTGCAGCTTCATGTGTTTCATATAAGCCATAGTAATGGGCATGTTGTAATCAATCATACTGGTCACCAAAGTTGGAGGTTTTCCATTATCTGCAAAAAAAAAAAAATAGTTATTATGCATTATATGTTAACTGTGGAGGCTATGTCAGCCTACTCTGCAGCCAAAGTCAGACTGTTATGTCATTTAGCTACAACTTCTGCACTTTCAACCCCTTGAAGGCTGTACAAATGGAAGTCTCCCAAAGAAAAAGGAAAACCAAGCTCAAACCCTGAAAATTGATTTCTTCTACCCTAAATGACTACAGCCCACATACCCTACCTATTCCTTACGCTTAAGCTCCCATACAAACATTTCCATAGCAAAATAAATTATTTCCTCCAGATAAAATCATCTTTCTATTGAGGGTGCAGGTGGCATTACACTCCTTCCTTAAGTGAAAGCAGAAGATTCACTACCTTCCAGCTTAAGTAAATGAGATGATCTGACTTACTGAACTGTTACAGTCTACCAAATTTATATGAACCCTGACTTAAGCTAGGAAAGTATAAATGGGTATTAGAAATAAAATTACTTTACATCCCACTATTTGACACTAAAACTACCTTTATGATCCGCTCCATCTGGGTTTAAATGCATTCTTTTCTGGCACTCTGAGCAGCTCATTAGAAATCGTGTCACCGCTTCTCTCGGTAGGAAGGCATAGGTCTCTGAAATCTGAAATTAATAACAAAATATAGGTGTTATTATGTAAGCTGATTGAGCATGATTTAACAGACCTGATCATCATATTTCCAAATAAGGCAAATTACCTTCTAATGCCAGGAAGCACAATGAAAGCATGTTCTGCATACTATGGAGGATTTCAAGAAACATCTCTCCAATCTGTCTACTTATCATCTAATGGCTACTAACAGTTGGTACTGAACAAAATTCCACTTATATCAAAAGGGGATTGTTTTCTGTTTACAATTAATTTCAAATGCCTTTCAACAAAAACATTCATACATAACAGCTATCCCATTGTGGAATGGTAACAAAAAAAGTTGAAGAGAGACCTTTTGTGAATACCCAATGCCAAAAATAAAAGCACTTGTCTTATGTGTTCTATTTATTTTTTTGTAACAATACATAGACAGATATAGGACTTGATGTATTAGCAGCAATGAAAGTTGCCTTACTATTTTAACTTTGTACTTGAATATTTTGTGAAAATATTCTTCTAAAGCTTGTGGTTTTGTACTTTGGAATACCTATGTTATTTTTACTAATAGTTATGGAATTTGTAAATCAGTTGATTTTAGAGACTACTTTACCTGGCAATATCTTGAAACAACAGACTTTAGTTGTTTCCTCGTTTCAACAAAATCATTCTTTCTAACCACACACTCACAAGCAGACACTAGAGGGATTTTTTTTTCTCTTCTGAAAGGGAGAGGAGGAAGCAGTTGTTACTGGCTTTAAAGACTGCATTCCCCCGCCGCAAAGGATGCATCTGTCTTTATAGACATTTTGCCTTGCTGAAAAGGATCTGGAGGTTTGTGCCAAACTGAAAATGAGCTAACAGCATACTCTCTGATCACAGACAAACTACATCTCATACTGGCTACTTTAAGAGTATAGCCAGCAGATCAAGAAAAATTATCCCTCTCTACTCAGTGCTGGTAGGAAACCAGCTGGAATAATGTGCCTAGGTTTCCCCTCACAATTTGCAGTTCTCCTCCACACTTCAAGAATACTGCTAAGAAGCAGGAGATGGCTCTGAGCCAGACCATCATAGCAGCTGGAACCTAAAGGAAACCTTGAAGGAAAGGTTGAGGGAGATAGATTTCTTTCATGTTGGTTATGAGGCCAAGAAAGATCTAATTGTAGCCCACCACTGCCTGAAAGGGAGTTAAAATCTGTACAGAAAAACTCTTTATAGTGTATAACCAGGGACAACACCAGCAGTGTCTTGGGACATTCAAACCAGACATCAGCAGAAACTGTTACACTCCGGTGCACTGGAGCAGCTTCATCAGATGGATGGAGTTTGATGAAAATATCCAAACTCAGATGTTTTCAAGCCAATAAAAGGTAAAGCCGTGGCTTTTCTGTGATTCTTTATATATGTTGATGTATATACACTGAACAGTGCAAGTGTTGTAATGAATCTCTAGCCTCTTTTTTCCCAACTGTGGTAGCTACCTTACTATGGAGATAATCCTTACAGAAAGACCGAGTCCCAGCAAGAGAGATTAAGAGAGTGAGTTGTTAATCTGCTTGTACTGCCCTACTGTAAAACCTACAGCAAGATTTGATTTCCTATCAAGCACTATGCTGTGATGCAAGTCTCAGTAGGAAGTGAAGAAGAATGGAGATGGTATGTATGAAAGTATGGCTACAAAGGACACAGAACAAGATCACTATTTAACTGGATGTAAATGGGATTACATATTGTCCAAATCACTTCTGCCCCTCACAAGGGTGCTAAGAGGAGGAAGAATGGTCAGTTTTAACTTTCTTACATTCTTCCACTTGGCTTGTCACCTACTTAACCTGTGTTGAATCTTACAATTCCTAAAACTCCAGGAACCAAATTTATCAGTGGCAGTATTTTTGAAAATAGGTGGAGTTTAAATTAGTGTTTGTTGACATGATGTGTGTCACACCAATACACAGAAATGATGCACTATAAAATGGGAATGCCAAATATACCATCAGGGTTTTAGGCTGCTTATTGTTGTTGTTTTCTTATATAACAGAAATCTTGTTGGGGAGAGAGAAGAGAATTTGTATAAAAGCAAACGTTTTTCTGTGATGAAAATCAGCAAAGATTTTTTCAGAGCCTGAATCAACTTTTCTGAAAATTAAGGCATTAAATGAAGCCATTTTGAATGGGAGGTCCTACTAAAGATATCTTTTTGAATTAATTTTTCCTGTTTTTCATGCTCACAGAAAAGATGCTTATTTATCTTTCTAAACATGAAAATACTGGTTATACTCATGCTTTATGGTAACTAAAAAAATAACCTAAAATCAGCTAGAATTTAGCATTGAAAAATTGGAAAGTGCACATACACAGCAACCTCTCTCTTATAACATTTAACATGTTTAGCACTGTATTGAAATTAATGGAGCTTACCAATGGATTCATTAGTCTCCTGCAATTGATAGGAATGCTCCATTTATTCTAATCAAGCATCTCTGTCAAAATTCCTGTTCTGCTTAAACAAGATTAAATTCTTCCATGGAGAGAAAGTGAGCTAAGGCCCAGATTTGGTAGGTATGCTCCACTGACTATAAGGGAACTGGGTTTTATACCTAAATTTGTCCACAGAGCAGATGCTTGTGTCTCCAACCTCCCACTGCAAAACAGTTTTAAGGATGCCCTTCCCTAAAAAACTCCAGATTTCACCAACTTCCTCCTCTGTTTATTTTATAATTTGAATCAATCACTGACATTCCTAGACTTCAGCCTGCATAAATTGGCATAACACAACAGGAATCACATTAAAAGAGATACATAAGAAGCATAACCCACAACATTCCTTATTCTTGTTGCCTGAATATGTAGAAAAGAAAGGTCTCTCCAACTTTCACTGCCAGAAAGTTTATGAATTGTCTCTCCCCAACTGCACAATTTTACACTCCCAGCAGTGCAGACCCTTGTTTGCCTTTTATCTCTACTTCATAAAATGCAGATAGCCACTTGCTTGTTCTGGCCAAGCTCTGAACCAGCTGTAGCCAAGAAATGCTCAACCAAATTAGCACAAGGCTGGACATAAAATCCTGTATTTCAGCTCTCAGTAGAGTTTACCAAATTGTGCACGATTGAACTTATGTAATTCATGCAGCTGGCTTCGTGTTGTGGAGCTGGTGAGTGTTTCAGAGCACAACCTGCAGGCCTATGACACCTTCTATGTAGTTATACAGAAATACCTGAGTGGTCTGATTTCATCAGGAAAATTTTTTTCTGTCCTTTATTCTATCCAAAAGAAGGAAGTCATGACTCAGTCCTTGCTGATGCAGTATACTCTCACTGCCTTCAGTGGCCCAGCTCCTAGACTTCTTCTCAAGTCTATTAGCTAATAAATATATAGCCAGACCATCTTTTTCAGTGATGTGTTATTAAAAAAGAATACTGGTTTATCATAAATCCATGCAAAAAAAAAAAAATTAAAGATTTACATGTTTCTACATTTAAAAAAAAAATAAAGCTAGAAAAAAGAAGTGGGGGATATTCCATTATTTACATCCATACTCTGACTAATCAGACTGGCATATTTTTGGCATGACTTACAAGAAACTTCTCATGCACATGCCTGTTCCAATCAAAGACCAATAAGTGCTGATTTACCATATTGATAAAATTACTTGGATTGATTAAAAAAAAGAAGTTCTAAGTATACTTTTCTCAAATATATAAGCTCTAAAAATATCCTTATGGGATTCCTTACTCTTACTAGTGTTTTTATTGCACATTAGTATATCTTCTGCAGCTTGTAGAGATGTGTTACCTCATAACTGTATGAATTCTGTATCGTGGAGAAATCAGAAAAACAGTGGATTCCAGCAGGTTTGTGTTTGGGTATTGTATATTGTATATTACTATGTATAGCTCTTATAGCTATACATAGTAATATACAATATACAATATAGCTCTTATAGCTCTTATAGCTATATGCCTTTTGACATTGTAAAGATATATGAAGAAGAAACATATGAAGATGAAGAAGATATGAAGAAGATATGAAGAAGATATGAAGAAGATATGAAGAAGATATGAAGAAGATATGAAGAAGATATGAAGAAGATATGAAGAAGATATGAAGAAGAATTTCCAGAGCATTAAGCAAAAATTGTAAAAATTACACAGGGTTTGTTTTAGCCTCAAAAATTAAAGGATAAGAAGCAAGCATTTCCTAACAATACAGTCCATGCACATCTAAGTGCATCCATGCACATATTTAGTTTTAACTCTGAATTGAGAGGAAAATATGTTGACTTCAGTAGCTCCAGAGTCAAAGCTTTTATGACCTTACTTCACCATTTACGAAAAGACTTTGGTATATTTTGACATATATGTCTGCATCCAAAACATCACCCAGCAATGAATGCCTGTCTATGCTTGTTTATTGGATCCCATGAAGAGCACAAATAGTACAGGCAAGAAATCCACTACCTGAGCATGTAATCTGATTTACTTTCGAGCAAAGCAATGAATGTCCTAATTGTCTGTGAGAAGCCTATTGCATTCCTACTGCATCTCTACAGGCAGAGAAAACAAGCAAAGTCTCCTTTATGCTCTCCCATACTCAGATGATTTAAGTGCAGGATGTTGTGATGATGTAGCTTTCAGAGCTAAATTTTTGCTTGGAAAATTAACAAGTCCAAAACTGAAAGGCAGATTTTAGGACACATATGGCAGAGTAGGAAAGACAAGTGTGAGGAGAGGGAGTGAAATTTTGCAAGAGAACCTATTAACCTCCAAAGAATTAACATGGAGGATGTATGTGTAGTCTGGAAGATATGTGTCAGAATAGAGAGTTTGAGTGTGTGTTTGTATTTTTTTAATTAAGGAGGGTAAAGGGCAAAAAGATGCTCAAAAGAAGACACCAGGAGGAGAAAAAGAGAGAGAAAGATAGGGATAGAGTGAAGATGGTAATCTGTCCTGGGCCCACAGCCATCAAACCAGGTGGCAGAAATTGGTTTCTTGAAGACAGGAGGGCGAGCCAGCCAAGGGAAGCCCTTCCTTTCCTCAACAAGAGGTCAGAATAGAGGGCTGACATAGGAAATCAGATCAATCACTGCTGGGAGTTTTATCAAGAGCTCGTTACCCCTGCTACACTGTGGGAAATGCTGTTCCCTCATGTGCTAAACTTGCACTTCACAGCTCCCTTCCCTTCTCTCCCCATATAACAGAAGCTGCTTTCTGTGAGGGAAGTGATGGGAAACACCTGCTAGTGGGACAATTGCCAGGACACTGAACACTCACCCTTTGCAAAGAAGCAGGAACCAGCTCATAGAGTAAAAGTGCGTGGGGCTTGGCTGTTTTGCCATGCACACAAGAATGGTGTGGATGGAGAATTTAAGCATGCTAAGGCCCTGCACAAAGCTTAAATTCTTCCACTTCCCCAAGGACAAGGTCTGTCCTGTACAGAAACCAGCCAAGCCCCAAACCTACTTTAGCTCTGTTTGATCAGGAAGGAGATGTTATGTCACAGTGCAACCTGTCAAAAAATTATTCCCTGAGGAAAACACACTCAGTGTGATGCTCGCAGGGGACTCACAAGCACGTTCCTGTTTTGGGAGGGAAAAAGAGTAATCCCTTGTTCCTTAGTCTCAGAAAAGCTTTTCTTAGGCTGACAGGAGAGACGGGAAGCTACTCAAAATCTTGATCCAAAATCAAGAAACATTTATCACTGAAACAACTGGATGAGGCACAAGACCCCAGATATTCCCCACATCTAAAAGATTCCCGTTAATGCCTCAGATGTTATACATTTATGTACTATATATCTGATGAGATTCTTATCTCAAGATACTTTCCCTTGACACATTAGATCCCTCATGTTTTACAAGCCTGCTTCTTCCAGCTCATCAGCCTGGTGGCTCTATTTTCCTTCTTGGGTTGGGAGTCTTATTAACCAACCCATTTCACCTGCTCAGACATGACAAGCCTCACTCACAATTCAAGTTCACTGCTGTAATATTTCAAGGTTTTGCACAGAGACTCACAGGCTCAACAGACAGATATTAGATCATCCTTCATAGTTAAAATATTCAAGTAGAATATGTACATAGAATTAAAGGTGCTTAAGGTAGCTACGAGACTTATACACAGCTCTCAGCTAGATGATGCACTTAGTTGTGGGGAAATGTGTCCAGATTTAACATAGAAAGGTGAGGCACCTCAACTGTTCAAATGAATGAAAATCTAATACCTTTTTAAAGGATATTTAAACAAGGTAAGGAAAATCAAATCTATTCTGAAATATAGGGCTTAATCTCTTCATCTGTCTGACACTACGTACAGCTGGGTGTGAGGTAACACAGATGTTTTAGGTCGCCAGCCTCATCACAGACCATTTGCACTTCTTGAAAAGTGTAATAAGGCTATTTTTTCCCCGATCTGCACTGAATCACAGAGTTGTCCTGACAGCTTGAGCCTGTTGCTTTATGCTGCTACTGTAGCCACAAGTTTCACCAGTTACTCCCACCTCTGATATACCCCTCAGCAGTTGTATTTGAGTTGTAGACACAGATGAATAGTTCATTTCAAGAAATTTAGTTCTACAAAGGCACAGAAAGCCTGCTATGCACTTGTTGCATGCCTTTCCCAAATGCACCAGATGGATTCTTTTCCTGAACGCTTCTCTTCCATGCGTCCCCATCTCCATTTTGATGCCACAGCTCTCCTTTCAGAGTGGGATGCCTATACAAAAATAACTCCCTGAGAACACAGAGTGAAAAGCACCAAAGCAAAGCAGTTCCTCTTAGACACTGAGGTGGGGCAGCAACTGCTAGCGAAGATACCCCTGTGAGATCCCGGTGCTTTCTCCTGACAACATTGCCTGCATCAGCATTTCACTCCACCTCCTGTGAGGCCCAGCAGAGGACCCAGGGGAGTGCAGGACAAGCACGGACCTCTCTGGGCACCGCTGCTTTCCCCTGCCCTGAGGAACGTGCTTTTTTCACCTTCTGCATCTTCCTAGTCACCTGTGCCCCTGCTGAGCAGCCAACTTGGCCGGGCCTTGGGTCACACATCCTGCCTTTGTGAGGGAATTATCTCCCACATCAAGACCCCCAGTGTTTTCCCTGTTTGTAAACTTCCCTGGGAACTGGGAAAACAGCTGAGATTAAAAGCACCACATTAATTATTCCTTCAGTCTGGCATACTTTGGATATGATTTAAAGTTCTTGGTTTCATTTTACATATATAAGCCACGTCTGGGTTATTTGGTGGTATAAATCTACCTAAAGTTATGCTGGTAAAGAACACAGCACATCAATCTCACCTTGTATATAAGTCAGACACCCAAAATGAACACAAACCCTGCCAGTTAAATAGGACAATCCTCTTTTTGCATATTTTCATGGTTGCTCTCCCTCATACACACAGAGTTTACACAATTCCCTTTCTGGTCTTTTAGCGTGCAGAGGAGAAGAGAATGGGACCTTATTCTAAACTTAAATATTGAAGGACAGGTACTTTCCTCATTTATCTAGAGGGTTTGTGCCAAAAATCCCAAAGTTTGAGCTTGGCAAATTGCTGCCCCGATTAAAATGGAAAGGCTTTTTCCAGTACTCTGTTCTTTAAGAGGTCTGAAGTACCACATCCTATTTATCTTCCTGCACAGTGCCAGTGTAGGAAGTTCCACACAAATCAATCAGTTGCAAAAATATCATGCATTTCCACACAGTCAACATAAACAAGGTAGTGCAGATTCCCTAAGTGAATTTGTCAAGTGTTCTGAACACATTTTTAGAGAGACATTCTGGTGTATTTTAGCACTCCAGCACCCAAGGTGACTCTATCAAAAATTAAAAATACTCTAGCAATACCAAATTTGTTACTCTATGTAAATGCAGACAGTAGTTAATTAAGTCACCTTTGACAATTTCATTACCCTTCCAATCATTCTTGAGCATATTCAAAACTTTCAGTGGAGCAAGTTCACTGTTGAAAATGAGGCTCACACAGACATAAGCAAATTAATTACCTAAAATCAATATGTTGCAATTCTCAAGGGCTGCGACATTAATTTTTCAGGAATACTTAGGTACTGAAAATCCATGACAGTATTTATGAACTTCAGAAGCTCAGGATTTTGTACCCAAATTGTGGTGTTTTCTCCTCATAATTTCTCTGTTAAAAGGTTTGGTTATCCAGTGAGAGAACAGAAGCAATGTGACCGTGTGCCAGAGGTAAATTACAAACAGGAATTGTTGCATACAGTTTGTGAACCACGTCTCCTATAACTGTTCTTCACTCAAACCATTTGGTGAATACTTATGCATGATTAATACATGCAGAGATCTCAGGGATGATTCACTTCTGACATGTGAATAAAGAAACAAGACTAAATTAATCTTGTTCCAGATTCACTTAATGAAATTAAACCCCGCCAAAGTACTTCAGTTTGATTTATAAAGCTTTTAGAGTATCATGTTTTGGGAGACAGTTACCCAGGATATTACCCTTTTCCTCCATACAGTGCCACAGAGGAGGCAGACACTGCATGGCTTCCTGGAACAGACTGACTTTAGAGCTCTTAATTTTACCGAAGGCATTTTCATGGACAGCTCCAGTAAAGGAGCATGAGTTTCCCCGGATGGTCTGGAAGAGTTTGATGCCTGCTTACTTAACCTAATTCTTATGTCAGAATACAGAGCAAGAAATGAAATTTATTTCTTCTGGAGTCTTTTTTTCATTTTTTTAATCTATGGAAGTCTTTCAAAATTATATATGTGAATCCTGTAACTGGGAAAGACGACTCAATGCCCTTGGTAAATTAATACACAATTAAATGAATGCACAAATACTGCAAGACTGATAATGACAAAAACTTTAATTTGGGCATCTTTAACAATGCAACAGATTCATGTCTCAATTGCAATAAAAGTTGACAATAGATGAAACTACTGTGTAGGCTACTGAATCTGCACAAATAGTTCTTCTCATTGAAGTTGCACTAGACCCATGCTATTCACAATAAACAAAATTCTTATCTGACCTGCAATCATGGGATTCTTACAGTAGTAAATATTATACTTGGCACATATTTGTGGGATGATTACTTCAATTATTGTATTTATAGTTGGCAGCATTCCTTATAGCTGTATATTATTCTAAGACGTTTGTGACCTATACCTTTGAACAGCCTACTGAAGTAAAATAAAATAGAAAGAGAAAGGTCAATGGAAAATATCACTTTTCTAATGCTTTCTGGAAGAGAAGATGAAGTATCAAAATGGCTGAGGTGCCAGATGAAAATTAATTTAGAGAGTTTGCATTAGTTCACCCTGAAATAACACTTCAAGCCTTACAGAAGCACACCCAGATGAAAGATGTCTTCATATGTGTATCTTAAGGTCAATACCTCTGGGAACAAATTATAAGAAATTTTGCCAAGAGCTTATCCCACAACAAACCATCTGAAATAGCCTATAAATAAAATATCTGTGAAGGGATTCACAGATACAGAGAAAAGATTGCTGTATGGGTGAAAAAAACAGTAATGGAAAAACAGCTGTTTCTTACAGCCAAAATTGATTCAGATACCTGAAGCTTCCCCATAATCTGGTGACCTCCGATGAAAAACAGCTCCCATAACTGCAGGCTGTTTTTAAGATGAACTATGTTCAGGGTGATAGGTCACCTCAGGGCCCTGTCTACAGCTCCCTGCCAGCCTCATCCCACTGGGACCAGGGGGAGAGGTGCCTTGAATGCCCTGCAGCCTGGCCAGGGCTGTGTGATGGGCCCTGGCTGGGCTCCCCTGTCCTGCCACCCTGGGGGAGCCCCTGGTGCTTCAGCAACTGGAAGCAGCTGGGCAGGTGGGTCAGGATCAACCTCTGAGTGTGCCTGGCACTATCACAGTCCTGCACATGGAAAGGTGGTCACCCAAATCCAGGCAAGACCATGCATTTTAAGCACCTTAGGAAAGTGCAGTAAATGTTTCATTAGTTCTCCATAAGACAGTGAAGTGTTATATTTGTGTCAGTAATCACAAAAGCTATTTATAGCTATTTTAAGACTGCACTGATTAAAATTTTAGAAATAACATTTTCTCTCTACTCAGCCTGTTTATGCAGGTATGGGAGGTGCCCCCTCAACACTTTTCATATTGTACCTAGTAGTTTTCCAGCCCTTTGAATTTAGGACATTCACAAGTTTTTGTACCATTAAACCACCAGGTATTACTTATATGCTGAAGTACAGCAATCCATTTAGCCAAGTTGTGACAAAACCTTCTAAGTCTTCTTTAACACTTCATCTATTTAATAGCAATTAATTAATATGGAGCTATTAGCAAAATTGGGAAACCATCATAGAAACAGCAAATTCTCTTCTTGTACCAATGAGAGAATCTCCAGTGAAGTCAGTGGATGTGGCCCTTATTACACAGCAAATGTGATTTCTAAACAATATGTTCCCATGCACTAATGAAAGATCTCTGAAACCAATTTGAGAGTGAGAGTGTCAGTACTAATCTAGTTGGAAAAAAACCCTCACGAACGTCATGCCATGTGACTAAACCCAAATAACTCACATTTTCAGAGACTCATGTTCACTTTTAGCTGTTTTTTTTACTTACTGCTTTATACGTTCTCTTTTGTCCAGCATGTTTTCTGATTTGTTCTCCATTGGGCCCAGTTTCAACATGCATGGAATAGATAATGTCAAAGAAATCTTCTACGATGGCCACCCGTCGTAGAGACAGCTTCTCATCTACACCTACTCCATCCTGAAAAGAAAAAAAAAAAAAGAGAGAGAAAAAGTAAGGGAGACAAGATGAATAGATAAATCATGATAAACATTACACACCTTGTCCTTTTTTAGAAGGGAGTTAAAGACCCATTAATATCTGAAGATCACCCACCCTGTAAATAACAGACACAGTATTGTAGGAAAACTGTGTTTTCAGAACGATCACATAGACCCTTGCAAGCAGCCCCTTTTGCCCAACCAGGGCATTTGGCCTCTTGATAGGAAGTGATCTTCCACTTCAGTATTTAAAAAAACAAACCAAAAAGTATCTGTGCTTCTTTCTCCAAATGCACAAACACAATTCAAAGGCAGAAGCAGTCTCAAGCACACAGCACAAAAATGCATTATGTGGTTGTTAGTAAGGATGCAAAAGCTCTTTTATTCTCTCGTTCCCTTCCCAGTAAATCTGTGACTAGCATTTCATAAAGGTGTTTAATAAAAGGTTTTAATTCAAAGAGCTGATTCTAATCATTAATACAAAGGAAGTTGTCATAAACAATTTGCCCCTGCAAAAATCGTTGATGACATACTGTATGAAGACATACAATATGAGGGAAAGAAAGGGATGTTTTAAATATTTTCTACTTTTGCACACAGATGTCCAGTTGGAAGAAGTGGAAAAGTGAGAACCTAGAATCTGATTTTCAGAAGTGGTAGCATAATGGTAGCTAAAGACTTCTGAAAAGAACCAGTCCCCAACGTCCCTGAAATTAACCATTGCAAATCAGCTCCTGCCTTTTTAACAGAACCATCCACATTAGGTTTTGTTTGTTTTACAGCTGCCTATGGACTCAGTTCTCATGAAGGAGCAGGAACTGGGACTCTTGTTTTTCCAGAATAGATATCTAACAAGCAGGCTGCAGTTTGTAATACAACACCAGTATATGAAGAATAAAATAAGTATGGCCAATTCACATATACTCCAACACTGTATTCAAATTTAGATCTTTGGAGGCAGCAGTATAACCTGACATACATTGTATATTTTAAGCAGTAACAGTGTTCAAAACTGAATATATTTTATAATATCATTACTGCTCATTTAATTCATGCCACAACAAAACTGATTTACATGGGCACTTCTATAACAAAACACATGCAGTTATGGCTGCAGCAACCAAATAAAGACAAAGATGAGAAATGAAAAGGTGATAATTATGTATGACTCCCCCTTGCTGTACCCCTGATGATAACTGCATGCTAGCCCACCCCACTAAGTTTGCTGTATGTGGACAAACATGATTCATTTTTCTCACTCCCCCTATTTTTATTCCAGCCCACTTCAATTTTTCATATATTTCAAAGAAAGAACCCAAATAATCCCAGTGGCTCCAAAGAGCCCCCCAAGGTGACATAGAGGAGCTACGACACGTTCCTAGTAGCAATGAAGAAAATGTCAATGCCTCTAGAGCATAACCTTCTAAATGTGCATTATTCCAAGTGATGGTGGGTTAGGGAGGTGTTGATGCACTACCAGCCAGACAGGTTATAGCCCGTCCTGCTCTAGTATGCCCAGCATCCTTCACAGAGGTCCCTGCCCAAAGCGACGTGGTCTCCTCCATTGTGTTCCTTATCCCCAGGAGACAGCTGGACCTAGGCAGAACCCCAGCACATGTGCGATGAGAGGACTGCCACAGTTCTGATGGAAACTACTGTGTTGAGGATTCAGGGTGGAAGAACACAGAGAACTTCCAGGGCAATCTCTACCACAGGTTAGAGCCACTGGGGACAGTTGCTCTGAGAAAGGTGTGAAGCTCCCAGCCCATGGCCAGTCAGTGACCACCAACTCAAAAACCTTGTGGTGTTGTGACAGGTTTTCATTTAAGCACCATTAAGAATTTGCTTGGTAATATCCACCACCATTGCCTACTATTTTTTTCAAAATTGCTTTAGAGATAGGCCCAACATCAAATTCAGATCTTTGCAGCTTTAATCTTTAGGGGAATTCACATGTGAGCTCTGTAGGGGGGCCCATTTCAATCATTATTTTCTCACCACCCAAACAGCACAGTGGGATCCCTGATGATTTCAAACACTCTTACTATGACGACAGTGTTATCTCACACTGCTCTCTGAATACTCAGAAGTTTATAGTGTTGATTAACTGACAAATATTTAATCTGTTCATTACTAACGAGTTTTGTTTTATGAAATTTCCTACAAGGGAGCTCTCTTTTTTAATTAAAAAGAAATGCATTACATCAATATTAATTTAAAACCTGAGATGCCACCTCAGCAGAGCTGACACATGCAAACATTATGAATACATTTAAAGAAGAAACTTGGAAATGAAACTCATTTTGCTGCTTTTGGTGGCCATAGTGTCCAGTGCTCTCTCTCTAATGGTCCTCCTACCTCTCTCCCCGGACATGGACACCCAAAGGTTGGCAGGTATGATCTGGGTGTCCTCCTGAAAGGGTATTTCTCCATGTAGCTAACTAAAGCAATAAGCCTTGATAGAACTTCTAAAAATACACAGAAGTCTGCACAAATTGTCATGACTCCTCATCAAAGTGCTAGAAAATGAATACAAACTTTCCAAACCTTTGCAGTCAAAAAGGGTAGGAAAGAAATGCTTTAAACAGAGTGGAAACTGCTTAAGGGGAAGACAGGGCTATAATTCAATATGTACCTTTACCTACAAGTAACTTTATCTAGCAGAGCCTGGACATGACTAAGTTGGCTTCATCCTGCTTGGTGCTGTCTAAGCCAATAAGGTAGACCTTGATTCAGAACACCTGCAGTGCTGCAGAAGGTGCCAAGGTGCTGTGAGTGAACTGTTCACCCAGCAACACACAAGGCTGGGCAGAGCTGTAAGCCTTAACTGCAGAAGCAATACACCAGATGAGTAATTTGAATAAGGTACCTACTTACTGACACTTTTGATATTCCATACTGACATTCCAATAGGTAAAAAGCTGGGCAAATGATAAAACCTCAAATCTCCATTTAAACCATGAGCTCTTTGAAGTGGATGCAGTTGTATCAGGCTTTCCTGCCATATGCCATTACACTACACTTTTATCCTGAAATTGTTATTTTATAAAGGCATTAACAAAGCAGCTCTGCTTTATAAGCTGGCTTTGGGTAAAAATTTTCACAGTGCCTAAGGGGACAGTTTTTTAGCCTCAACTAAAGCTGAAAAACCCTGAATGAGAGAATGCATTGTAATGCTATTCCCATGACTGAAAGGCTATGAAATGTCCACAAGGGACAGAACAAGTAACAGGCTTAAACCACAGCACAGGAGATTTACATCAGACATTTGGAAAAACTTACTATTGATGTGGATAGTCCAGTACAGTAATAGTTTGCCTGGGGAGGCTGTGGGATGTATGTCACAGGAGGATTTTAAGACCGGGTTAGGCAAATATCTTTCAGGAATAGTATGAGCAAATCCTGTCTTGGGTAGACTAGATATTAATTGAGTTTCTTCTTGATAGCTCTAGGAAGCTTAAATACCACTTTCAAAGTGACTTGGGCAGTAACAACTCTGGAATAGCAAGGATATTTATAAATCACTGAGGTATTTTTAGAACTTTTATCCAGCATGGAAAGAGTCCAAGCCTCACTTTCAAAAATGACTTAGGAATGGAAGCCTCACTGAATGCTTTACTTCAAGCATTGGACTTTGACTCTCAAATCTTTCAGGACATTTCATCCCCCTCCTTTCAGCCCTCACTGAGGTGTGCCGTGCCTTGTTCTAAACGAGTTGTCTCAGATGCCTCTCTGGCCAGCAGTGTGACAGGCACCTAACAAACTACATTCATCCTTATAGCTGCTGGAGTGGTTTCAGTCTCTATTAGTGAGATGTTACTTCATTTTATTCTTTGCGTTACAGTTTTTCTTCTTTACTCTTGGGTTTAGGTATATCTGGAGATCTTCCTATGCTCTTAGGATATAAATAAAGAAATGTTTCTTTTCATTTTTAGCGCTAAAAAAATCCATTTGTACTCTGAGATTAAGGTTGTTTCCTTGTTTTTGTTTTAGATATCTAGACAAAGAATAATTTTCTCAACAGAAGTGAATTTCACAGAGAGTTGTGCACCTCCCAGAAAGTGTTAAGGATCCCTTTGAATAAGGATGGCTGGGGAGACAGGCAGTCTCTTTTACTGAGGTTGAATCTACAGGGCTTGATGGAGTAAAGAAAGGAAAAACGTTTGCCAGTAAAATGAACAGATAAAACTCTTAAGGCAGCAAAAATATATATTAAATGAAAGGTTGTAGTTTTTATAGTTACTTTGCAGAGGGGGAAAAAATTTAATACAAGCCTTTAAAATTTATGCCACTGAAACAAAAGTGCTTGTAATTCCTTGCTTGAGAATAGCTGCCCCATCTCCTGTTGAAATTTCTAGGAGGAAATAGGTTTCATAAAACACCCTCTTGCTTTGTGAATGAATATAACTATCAGCATCTTGACAGTGTTTGAAAAATATTCCTATAAAGACATGATAAACGGAAATAGAAAATAAAAGTCTTGGTTGGTAGTTTTATAGAAAATGTTCAGGTCTATAAAAACCTCTGTTGTAAAAGCATCAAAGCCAGAAGCACCTACAAAACATTAGGAGTAGATGCAAATAACAGCGCACCTAAATATTTCATTACTTAATATAAATTACATATAAATCTAAGACTGCTTTGAATGCAGAAATATGATGTGCAACATTTTTCTCATATAATCAATTCAGACAGCAGCAGAGTTAAAGCTCATCTATGTCCCCACACCTCTGCTGACTCGTACCACATTTCAAATTTCCTCTGGATGAGAAGCAAAGTCTTTTGCTGACTGGAACACCATACCCTGAATGAACAAAAAGTTTTGCTTATAGCCCTACACATTGTTAGTTCATGCATAATGAGCTCCTGACATGATTGTATGTAGATATTTTATTCCCTTAGGGTTCAAGAGAAGAAAATTTTGCATGAGAAGTGTTAGGATGAAGCAATGGTAGTTGATGTATAACATGAACCCTATATATCTGTCTGCAGAAATAATTCAAAACAAATTTAAAAAATGAAAATCCCATTGTATATTATTTCTTTTACCTGCTTGTTCAGTAACTGTAAAAAGTTGATATTTAAAAATAGGGATGATCATTTTATAATGCCTCTTACTCCCATAGAAATGAACAAATTACTTCAATCAGCCCATGTATTTGAACTCTCAGGTTATGAGTACATTCATTTGAATATCTGACTCATTCCTGTCAGCACAGTGAAAATCCACAAAAGAGTAAAAGTTATTAGTATTTAGTAGCTATTATTAAGTAGCCTAAAATAAATAAGCTGATCATTTCTATCTAGTTCCAAATGCAAAGTGTCTATAATAGCTAAAGGGATATTTATTATTTCAAATTCAGTCTCTGTTCCTCATTATATTATGTTTGAACAGCAAATCTCATTTTTTACCAGCAGATGGAGACATGAAAAATCGGAATTATATTAAAACAGATACACACCAGAACCATTTCCAGCTGACAAGTTCTCCTTTTAGAAAAAAATACACTATAAGAACTAAACAAATAAGCTAGGACATGGCAGCAATGAGTCAAACTAATTGTAGATATAGATGATGAAAACAAAGAGAATAAAGTGAAGTAAAATGGCAAATTAATTCACCCTTTGAGATGAGAGACTAAAACTAAACAACAGACACAAAGTTTTGGTGTATTATGAAAGCTGTAGGTGACAAAAAGTCCTCTTACTGCACTGGCCTGATAGGTGAGTTCAAAACAATCAATACTGAGCAGAAGTCCCTTTCTCCTTTATCTCTTGAACTGTTCCAGACGACAGAAAAGGACCAAAGCCATATCTCTGTCCATAAACAGTGAGGGGTGAATGCTGGGTGCCAAAAAAGTCTAAAATACCCTACTCAAAAGGGCTATCCTGCTGAGTTGTTTCAGGTGAGGCCATCATCTGGTGTGGGTCACTAGCTCCATTAAACTGAGCAGGTAGTGAGAATGGGTTGTGAAACTCCACTTGCCAACCTCTTGTAAAAGGAAGGTCTGTCACCTATCTTTCCTTGAAGCATAGTAAAATAGGCCCAGAGATTATTTCGTGATACACAAAATATTTTCAAAGGTATTTTCAGAGGTTCCTTTGGCATGAATAGGATAATAACTTGGCCAGTGGTCTCTGAGGTAAATACTTAATGGTCTTTCCATATTAAAGGGCAAAAACTTTTCTTTGTCATCTTTCTTCAGAAGTGTATATGGGTGGCAAGCAGCAGAAACTGATGCACAGGAAATTCCACCTGAATCTGAGGAAGAACTCCTGTGCAGTGGCTGTGCACGGGGACAGATTGCCCTGAGAGGGTGTGGTGTCTCCCTCAGTGGAGATACTCCAGAAATGTCTGGATGCAATCCTGTGCCATGAGCTTTAGGATGGCCCTGCTTGAGCACAGACCTGCCTGCAGGCCCAGCCTGACCCATTCTGTTACTCTGTGAAAGGTAGAACTGTCATCAGTGAGAAGGTAGAAGATATTTGAACTAAAACATGGAGTGCATGTACTGACTCTTGTGTCTCTACCATAAACAAGCACGGACATGGGAAATGAGGTAATTTCAAAAAGATGCCTACACTCAGAGCCTTGAGGGAATGGCAGGAAACCCTGTGAGGAGCATATGACAGGCAGAGAGAGCCCTTGTTGCAGCTCACTCCTCACAGTTAAGAGTTGCTTCTTAACTGAGCTCTGAATACCCTTTTCCCTCAGCACCTGATTCTCTTTTTCCTTTGATGTTTAAACATTTACACAACCCTTCTGAACAAAAGCAGGTCAGCAGCTGGGTCACACTTCACTGTTTGTGAAGTCCATAGCTGCAGGCTAACCAAACACCGCCAGCTGGATCTCCATCAGATCCAGTCGGGCACCGCAGGAGCAGCACATCTGTGGAGCAAGGCACATGATACCAAGGAGCTCATGCCACACCATAAGCATTTCAGGATAGCTCTAACCTGGACCTCTGCAATGGACACAGTTCTGGCCACAACCAGGAGGTGCATGTCTATCAAATGTCAATTTTCTTTCACTGAAAGGAATCTGTTTATATACTGAAAAAATATTACACTCTGAAACAAAGCCCAACAAGCACTGTCAAGAGCTTTGTTCCAAAGACAGAATCGTTTTCCAAACTAAAATGCCAATGTAAATGCAGACATAGCTTCCTTAATAACATAACAAGAAAGGATTTTTCCTACACACATATTGTGATGAAAATTACCCAAACTGATCAGAAAGATATGTAACTATCTAGCCCAGGGACACATATGGCCCTGATGTGACTCAGGAAATCAGAAAGAAGCTGAAAAAACCATTTATGCTGAGACACCTTACCTGCCACACTACTCCTTCTACATGTCTCCCTCTCTAGCAAATTCCTGCCTACCTAGTATGTTAAAACAACAGATGATGCTTCCATCTTTACATGCAGTCTGATATCAGCTGGCCTTTTTTCTTTTATTTTTTGAAAGAGAAAGCAAATTAATGCTCCATTCTGTCTACAAAAGTTTGTTGAGATTAGGACATGAAAAAGTAACCCAGGCACTACATGCATCATATTGAGTGAAATGTATGTGACAACTCCAACCAAACCAAAGATAGAACTGGACAGGGAGAGAGAGGAAGAGCACATATAACACCTGCAGGGGAATGCCAGTTTGCATTTCAAAGCTGAAAATTTATGGTCAGTTTATAATAATAATAACAAAAAAAACCCTGAAAATTGTAAAAGAAAGCAATTTTTTGATTTACATTTTTTATTAATTTGAACTTAATGATAATTTACTTACAAACTATTGAAATTCAAAAAATTTTGAAAATTTGTCTCAAAAAATAATTTCTGATCTTAGGAAGTTTCACAAGAGTTTTTCCTGAAGCTTATATTTTAAAAGAGAAGCAATAACGGCTTTTTTTTGTTTGTTGGTTTGGTTTTTTTGGGTTTTTTTTTTTTTTGATAACCAGATTGTATTATTTCCTGTTCCATGAAAGATACTGTCTCTTTTCTAATGGGTTACTATTCTATTAGTAAGAATTTAGTTTTGACTTTGAAGTTGATTTTTTTGAAAATATTCATGACATTCTGGAAACATCCAAGCACACTTCACTTGTCCTCTTCAAACTTGCTGTTTGGCAAGAAGCTGAGAGCTAATAAACCTAGCTTGGACATCAGGGGTAACTGAACAGAGAGTCAAATCTAACTGTAGATTTATTCTTTAAGTTCACATTCATGATCAACGTTTCAATGTGTGTGTTCCTTCTTCATGACTCATTAAAGGATTCATCTAGGTATAAGGACTTGCTACCAGAATTTCCTGTGAATTCTAAGATATTCACATAATACTGTAAATTCTAAGAAATTGCAGATTTTAAGCTTAAAAAGTTGTCAACATTTCAGTTCTACCACAAAACACGATGAAAAGGTGTGAAAATTCATCCCATTAAAGTAACCTTTTACTGAAAGTAAAATTGAACATAGAGGGAAGTATTAAGATAACTATAAGATTTCTCCTAAGACATTAAAAAAGTTTCAAAGAAAATATTCTGAGGCTGGAGGTAATCTTTCTGTGTACATATTTCTGGCTGTTGAAAACACACCATCAGACTAAATAAAAAAACTGAAGGATAATAACTCACTGAAGCACAAGTGTCCACAAGTGCATGAATACTGAAATGACATGGTCTTTTTCATGTCTTTCTACTCTTCATACATTTTATCTGATAATTATATGTGCCAAGCTGTAAACAGTTGCTCCAGGACTTTTTCAAAGACTGCAATGCCAAGATAAATGCTTGGCAGGGGAACTGCCTTTTCAATCTCACAGCTAATCTGGAAGGGTCAGCTACTCCTGGTGAGTGTTTTAAAAGGAAGCAACTTCAGCTCCCCACTCCAACAGCTCAGCACACTGTACACTGATTTCCATGAAACTTTGTTTCCAAAAGTTAGTAGCAATTAATACATACAAAACTTAGTTTTACCTTAGTCTCAAGATAGACAGTTCTTTGCATCTGCTGAGCATGAAAAGATTTGTTTTTCCTACATAAAGGTACTAGGATAAACCAATTTACCTCAAGACTTTTTGACCGTAGGGGATTTTAAAATGAATGGGTGTGAATCCTAGTGTGGGTCTGCTTAGAATGTTCAAGGTTTTTTCCTAAATTATAACATCAGGTATTGTCATCAGCTCAGCAAAAAGAAATGGGCAAGCTACTTATTAAATGTTAACTCTTAACATTCCTGTCATGCTCTAAAAATGAAAAATTTCTCAATTACATTTTTATAGTGTGCTATACTTTACAGGTACTCAAGCACTAGGGGAATGCAATGTAGATCTATAATGCCACCTTTTTTCAGACTAAAGAAATGCAACTACTGTACACCAAAAGTAACCTAACACTAAAGTGAAGCTTAAATAATATTTCATCAGCCCAAAGTGCTGCCTGTGAATTTATGTATATTAAATATATATTTTAAAATTATATTCCAAATATTCACAAGCCTCTGTTGTAAGGGTGTTGGCAGAGGGAGCTTTTTTAATACATAATGTGAAATGCAAGTGCCAAGTGTTACATACTGCAGTGAAGTGCCAAAAGCATACCACACCACAGATCAACCCTGCACAGTGACAAAACGTCTAAATAGAAAAATTGCTTCAAAATCCTAGTTAATTGGTAAGATATTTCAAAAAGTCAGGGAAAGAGGATGAATCAGAGGGCTGCTGATGGGATATAGTGTTTTTGTGTCTAGGCCTCTGGCTGCAACTCCAGCAAGGGCTTTTGTCCCTAAAGTTGCTTCCTCCTTTCACCTGCTGCCTATGGCAAGGAACAGCCTTGGGGTGGCAGGGAGATGAAATGTGTGACCTAATCTCTCCCATCGATGTTTCTGCAACAGCTGTTCACTTGCTTATACAGAATGAGTTCATGGTCGCAGCACAGCTCCCAGAGGACAGCTGTCTCCATCACCAAAACCACTGCTACAACAGCCCATTAGGTGCCATTAATTGGTAACCTCATTAGCATCATCAGTAAAGACACTGGGGATCAGATTTTAAGATGCACTGGTGCCGTACAGGCAGCTTAAGGTACAGAAAACATCAGTGGCTTTGCACGAGCCGTTCAAAGCTTTGGTGCTGGTATAGCCTAAGCACTGGCTCAGCAGCCTCACTCGCAAGTGCAGAATGATGACAACTGTCCCCAGCTCCAGTGCCAAAGGGGACAGGAGTCTCCAGGGCACCCGTGTTCCACGCATGGCCTGGTTCTCTGACCACATTACCAACATTCTTCCCACACTGGAAAAAAGCTGCTTGTTGCAGGGAGCAAAGGGGTACCTCCCAGACTAAATATTCCTAGAGTACAAATTAACAGCCTCTAATGGAGATCCCTCTAGATTTCTGCAAGGACAAATGAGCAGGGATTATGAAGGGGCTCTCTGTAATTGCACAGGTAATGTTACCTGGCCAGGGACAGAGGCCACTGGGGACCCAGGGTCATGGCAGTACAAGCAGAATGCAGAGTCACTGACTTTCACCTGCATGGGCTCTCAGCAGCAGCAGAGTGCCTGCCCTGATGTCATACAAACATAAGCAAAGGAAGAACGTTAGGGGTTAGGGTCTGTTCTCAGATGTACAGCACAGTACCCAGAAAAATCAGGCAAAACATTAGTTACACAATCACTCCACCAGGTTTGAAACAAAGCAATAAATATCATGTCAGATATTGGCAATAAGCTTTTGGTGTAGACAGCAATGCCATGAGCCAAATATCTAACCATATTCTTCAGGAAAATTTTTCATAGAGGGAGGTAAAAGTTTTCTCTTCCAAAAGGACAGGAAAAAAACAGAAGTATTTCATCCTCCCTCAGACCTGAGAGAAGGCTTGCACCCTTAAAAGTATCATCAAACTAAATTAATTGGTAAATAATGAATATTCTCTCTTTTTTTAGTTTTGTTAATATTTGTATGTGTTTGTGCACAGATCTGGTTTCATGAAACTACCTCACCAGGCTTATGTGGGGATCTTCAATCACTTATTTGTTGAGTTTTTCTTTAAATTACATTTCCCCAATTCTATCACTTTTTTCATTCCTGCAACACTTTTCTCTCCTGGGTAACCTAGGCAGGAACAAGAGCCAAATGCAAAAAATCTCGTGTTTCTGTGAGGAAGCACTGTTGCAGATAGATTATTTACACCACTTTTTTATCTTTTCTTCTTCCTCCCTTCCTCAACCATAAACAAAGTCTACAGCATGAAGAGGCCAATCCTTGCCAGCAGAACCAAGTTTTGAAAAACACTGCTCCACCATATGTTCAGTCCTGACCAGCGTGATAGTTCGGAAGCTGACATCTGCAGATGGGGAGTTCATACCACCACTCAGCACAAACATGCTGCTACTGTACACTGAAGTCAATATTAGCCAGACTTTGCTTAGGAGACATTTTCAACACTGATCTACAGTTTCACCTTGCCAACTAATTTTTGTTACACTGATGTAAATGAAATAGATATAAAAAGACTCTTCGAGAAAAATGGTGGTGCTGATTGAAAAAGGGAGTTCTTGTGAATCTTTTTGGTAATCTCCTTTAGAAAGAAACCTTTTTTTGTAACAGATAGTACATTGAAGCTGTTGCTGCAAGAGAAAACACTTGCTAATGTTACATATGATGGACCTTCATAAAAGCTCACTAAACTCTACTTGGCCTGTAGGGTTATGCACTATGAGGTTACAACGAGCTCAAACAGCCCCTCAACTTCTTTGAAGACCCAGTTAACTCAGTTTTTCTCTGAACAAGATATATCAGACTTGCAATAAGCACAGTATGAACTAAAGTCCTTTATTGCCTTTTTTTATGCCCTTCTTAAAGCAGCAAGAATACTCTACTTAAATGTTTGTGGCAGTGAAATTGGTTCTTCTACAGAAGCACTAAGACAAAATGCATTTTCCCTGCTACTTTTACTTTTTCTTCCCCTTGCTCCTCTCTCATTCCATCTGCAGCTCCTCATGCAGTCCAAACACTTTTTCCAGGGCTTAAACAGATTTACAGCTAGCAATTTCCACAGAGACTGTGTGCATGTTCTCTCAGGCATGCTCAGGCACCAACACTCATCAGAGGGCTGGAAATCAAAATCTGTGTCAGTTGTGCCACTGGCAGTGAAATTACATGAGTTCATGTTTGTTGTGTCCCTCATTCAGGCCTTTACTGTATAGCAGTGCCCTTATTCCAGTCTGTATCTAAAGCCTCTCTATAAATTTTCTTTAAATGTTTTGCAGTCTTATCTTATATGCACATCTACCATTGATTATTAAATGGGGGAGTAAATGGAATCATTTTTCTTTATTATGTTGCTCTGAAACTGAAATGGACAGTGTCTGGACTATAAATTCATAGTAGAAAGAGGTTAGATGTTCAGTTATATAAATTTTACTCAGAACTTTTCCTGCATCAAATTTGGAGCATGCTTCTGCAGCAAACATTCAAAACAATGGTAACTACGGCACTGACTTTGCAATTTCTGTTATATTGAGTAAATTCAGCTTCCTAATTTTTATTAGGTATTAGCTACCTAATTTCTTTTTAGTGTAGGTAAGAGGTACATCCCACTTCTGATTGCTAATGTTGCCGCCCACCACCCCAACTATTTTTCTAGTAGAACTAGGAGAACAGCCAAATAATGGAGACCTTTATTACCTCAACAGTACTGAAAGAACTGGCGTTTTGAATAAGTAGGTAACCAGATTTGTCCAACATCTGATGCATGATGAAAGACAGGGAATCAGAGTGTTTACAAGTTGAAGACACCCTATAATGAGATGGTTGCAAGTCTCTGCCTTAATCCAGGCATGCCCATTAATTTACAACCATACACTAAGCTTTGCACATAAATATATATATGATATATGATATACATGATATGATATATAACATTAGTATACATATACTACAGTTGATGAAAGAACATATGCAGATAAAACAGTCTGCTCTGTCTAATAAAATGCATGGTTATTTTATCATACAATGCTTAATATGCAAACTATACAAACCTTTGTAATTAACAGTACAATTTGTGCTCAAAACATGAACCAAACTGGACTAACAATTCTCTGTGAGCATGCACCCTTCCTTAAACTTTCTCTCTTTATATAAAAATGATAAGATTTAAGTTCCTAAGCTGTTTATAAGAACAGGAAGAAGAGTTGAAACATAGGATTAGAATTCAATTATGTTTTAAATACAGTATAATGATTACATTATGCATAAAGTTCAGAAGAATTTGGTGATCTGTCTCCCAATATCTTATTTAAACTACTGTGTTCAAACTGTATCAAAACTGTAATTCATCAGTACTGAGTGACCTGTGCATTTTCTCACTTATCTGTATATATTGACTGTATTAAGTTAATGGGACACAGCACTTGGATGCCTTCAGTAATGACAATAAAATTCTCTTCCTCTCATGACATTCATATGTGTACAACTTAACTGATGGATGTGCCATCCAACCCAGAGCTGGTTGTAATTGACAGTTTAGCTTGAATTCGTCATATGGGATCTCCTGAGATGGAAAGTACTAGAGAAAATCAGGGACAGGTGAAAGAAAAATCAAATGGCCACTTAGTCCATCCCAACAGAAAATGAACTGTCTTCTGTTGCTTGCAATGTAATTTCTTGTCTTGTCATAAATTACTCATCTGATGTAGGTTTATCACTGCCTCTGAGACACTATTTTGCAGACTAATAGAGGTAAACACAGAAACTTTAGCTAAGCCTATGCCAAGAGCCTGCCACAAAAGCTTTGCAGATTTCTGTGCTGCTGTTTCTTACTTATGCTCACTTGGAGCACAGGCATGACACTAACCCTCTCCAGGACTCATTGGAGAATAAAGTTCCTCTGTCATACTAGATCATATCTGCTAAGAAGGAGTTAGCAAGGGCCTCTTGGTGGCAGTGAGAAATAGGTGATCACCTCCCTAAGGCTTTGTCATGTCACTGCCTTATTTCCAGTTTATCTCCCAATTCCAGGAGCCCAATTTCATCTCCTACCAAAAATAACTTTCCTTGCAAGGCATTCAGCACATTCTTTCTTCGCAAATAATAGCATAATTTAAAATCCCATTGAAGAATCACAGAATATTGAGTTGGAGGGCACCCACAAGGATCATCAAGTCCAACTCTTAAGTGAATGGCCTCTACAGAGATCACAACCCTGAAAATATTAACAGCATGCTCTAACCAACATAGCTAATTTCAGGGTAATATTGATTTTAATGAACTATGGCTCAATCTTCCAAATTGTCCTATTCTCTCCAAAATGATGCTTTGCCTGCAAAGGACCAGGGGCACACAATCATCACTTTTTATTCCTCAGCAAATGCAGAGATCACAGTTTCACATACATATCTTAGATGGCTACAGTTATGAAACTTCAAATTCATCTCACAAGAAAAGCCAACCTCTATTTTCATCTTGCTGACAAAATGAACAGCAATGTTTTTATTATGCTGAACAAAACATTATCAAGGACTGAATTTTCAAATGTATATTTTGTTCCTTTATGCATCAATTCAACATTAAACTGCATCTTCAGATATACTGCTATACCTACAAGAAGCTGCAATTTGGTTATCTCAAACTTTGACCATTTCATTGTCAGGTTTGAGTCTTCCTGGACTACATTTCCCAAGACATGCTGCAAGACACCACATGATTTGTGAAACATTTAGTAAAACCAAGGACACTAGTGTAGTAGAAATTCTTGTGTCGCATGTCTGTCTTTGTAAATATATTGCACCCACTCATTTGCTTGCACTTCATAGCAGCCACTCAAGCAGCCACTCACTCCAAAATGAGTGAAAAGGCTTTGATGCACTTGCACCAACAGAGTCAGCTATGAGGACTGAGTATGTACTCCATCTACATCATTTAAGCCTTGTCTGCTCTACGAAAAATGTTATTACTTTATTGATGAATCCCATCTGCCGCCCAAACCATATAGAAGGCCAGTTGTAGGTAAACTCTAAATTCAAAATTTTATGTTTACAACTGCCAACCCAGCATGGATCACCAAGAAGATTTTCAAAAAGACCATAAAGGCAAGCCTTGCTCTGTTCTGTGCAAACAGCCTATTACAGTACTGTATTTTGTGTGCTATAGCTTTTAAAAGGAAATGATACAGTAATTTCCCATCAAATCCAATCATTTCTAGCATAATTTTCATTGGGGGTATTCTGCCTGTATCCTGAAATTTGCTTTCTGGGGAGACAACAGGCACAGCTGCACGTCTGGTAAATATGTGTGCTTGGTTTTCATGTGGGGATATATGTGAAATTAAATTCAATTTGATTCAACAGTATTTCATTGGCATGGCAAGCTGCTAAATGTAGCCTAGGAAAAACTAACAGACCCTTGAGGTAGCTGTCACCAGCTGATACAATGAATTTAGGATGGGGTTTCATTCTGTATCTGGGGTTTTATCCCATCTATCTATTCCCTACTACTGCCCTCTTTCCATTTTGTTCAGTCATTTTTAACAGTAACCTGCCATCCGAGGGTACTCCACAACACAATGCCATCGTTACACTCTCCCCCCAGGGTCAGGAATATTTTTCTACTCGATTTTTTTTTTACAAATACATTATACAAATACATCAGGATTTCTGATGGTACCCAAAAAAATCGTTTTGTATTTCACTCAGAATTTGGATGTTGATGTAAAAAGCTTTGCTCCATTTCATTTCTTCCTACTAGGTTTTCTGCTCAGATGCTGCTTTTTTTCCTCTCCCCCCGCCTTTTTTTTTTTTTTTTTTTGTCTCTTTGTTTCTGGTCATAGCTTATAGACATTCCCTCTCCATTCAGTGTATGTTTCAGCCTATATATTCACTGAAATAAAAAAATCTATTAAGACAACAGTGTCCAGTAGAGCATCCTATTGTTTGCTTTCATCCTTCCCAGATTTCAGTTATATGGAGCCTCACAAGAGTCAGAGACAGAATCATAGAAACACAGAATGGTTTGTGTTGGAAGGGACCCTAAAAATACTCTAGTTCAAATCCCCCTTCCATGGACAGGGATACCTTCTACCAGATCAAGTTGCTCAAAGCCTCATACAACATGGCCTTGGACATTTCTGGGCATGGGAACACTCACACTGCCCTGGGCAACTTGTTCCAGTGCCTCACCACCCTCATTGTAAAAAATCTCTTCCTTCTGTCCAATCTAAATTCACCCTTTTTCAGTTTAAAAAGATTGCCCCTTGTTCTGTCACAACAGACCTGGTGAAAACTCTCTGTCTGTCTTTCCTGTAAGCACCCTTCAAGTACGACAATAGCAGTACTCGAAAGGCTGCAATAAGCTCTCCCTGGAGCTTTCTCCTCTCCAGACTGAACAGCGCCAACCCTCCCAGCGTGTCTTGTAGGACAGGTGCTCCAGCCCCCAGTCACCTTTGTGTCCCTCCTCTGGACCCACTCCAACAGTTCCATGTCTTTCCGTGCTGAGGACTGCAGTCCTGGACTCAGCCCTCCAGGTGGGGTCTCATGGGAGCAGAGCAGAGGGGGGACTCACCTCCCTCAACCTGCTGGTCAACCTGTGATGATCGTCATCAACTCAACTGATGCCATCTATAATTCAAGTTATATCAATTCTCTGGATTAATCCTTGTGAGTTATTGATGCTATAAACTGCTATATGCAATTTATTTTGCATTTTTGGTCCCACAGAAGTCAACCTATTACTATTAAGAGGCCAAAAAATAATGGCATAATAATTGATGTTGCTTTCACATTCAGTCCTCCTGCACTGCTGTGTTGCAGCAGAAGGAATGTCTCCCAGTGAGATGGGACCTGGGAAATGGTTTCCAGCAAGTTTACTAGAATGCTCTCCTTCTCTAGATCTTGTTTATGGTGCAGCATACTCACACAGTTTTCTTCAGGTTAAGCTTTTAAAATCTTATTTGTAAACTTCAGAAACTGAGGCTTCTAGACTCCCCTATTATGAGGCTGAGCTTTATATAATTTAAGATGTATTCAGTGTTCCTATCTCTATAATTAAATTTGTCTGGTTTTGTTATTTTGAGCACCTTTGGAATTCTTTTCAAAGAGCTTACGAGGAATTATGTTGAAAGGATTCTGCTCAAATTATATCCCTCATTCTCTCACTTTGTTTTAAGGATAATTACTTAACTGATATTTGAATTAATGAAATGGGGTATGGAAAATCACTAAATTGCCCTGAAAAGTCTTACAATTTAGGAAAAAAATCCCTGCTTTTTTCATTTCCTGGTTTCTAAGTCTACAGAGTCCACTTGGGACATTTGCAGAGTTTAAAGTGGAAGTTCTCAAACATGAGCCTGCAAGCCCATTCATTAATAAATCAACAGTCTCCAGAACCACACTAACTACCCACACTTTATATACTCATCAATCAAAAGGCTGGTAATGAAATATCCATGGTCCGTGAGAGATTTTGAGAACTGACAGGGAGTTGTTGCTAAGACAATCTTTTCTATACAACTGTGGGGATTGCTAAAGAATTTTTGTATGAGGGGTTTTTTAACACAAAAGCAGAATTTTCACGAGCATTTGACTGGAGATGGAATTTTTAAAGAAAAAATTACAAACACTGCGGGACCCCTTATGAAACATGGGACTCCAATGAAATTATAACAGTTGATAAAACTCAATTTTTGAGCTACTTTAATATCTATAAAGAAAAAAAGCTTCCTGACCTTTTTTGACATTGACATCTTTAGGATACAGATACAGTTCAGTGGTTAGTTTTTTAAAAAGTTATTAATTTTTTATTGTCATGTGATATTACTATTGGTCAGATATTTTACTAACATTTTAGATCCCAGAAACATTCTATTAAAGACAGAAGGAGTCCTCCAGCTGTATTCTGTGCTACACGATCCAGCATTTAGTGAGGTTGATAAAAAACAGAGCAACTTACAGGAAAAAATTCTGTAAGTGAAAAAGTGGCAAATCTAACCCCCAACACTCTCCTAGCACTTGGGGCTAAAGACACTCCTCCTATATCCCCATTCTCCCCAGTCTCTGGGCTGGCCCATCAGCTGCATGGCAGAAGGGACCCACAAGTCTTCCTCAGAGGGACAGACCTGGCTTCAAGATATATGATATTAATATTTGCGTATCAGGGGCCCAAGTCCATGTTTTCCTATCACAACCATGTGCAAATGTTTTTATCGCCTCTAAAAGCCAGCATAATACCTTGAGGGCCAAAAAATGGAGCAACACTGTTTTCAGCAACAGTTGTAACTATATGTAACAGTGAACACCAGCAGTGGCAGTGGCATGAGGTTTTATTTCCATTCCTTGCACATCAAGTCACACCAACCACAATGCATCACTATTTACAGTATGTATTTGTAGCTGTCGTGACGCTGCACAGCCCCGCCAGCAGGGTCTTGTGTGGCATCACAGTGAATTTTCTTAGATTTGGGGCTTGTTTCCAAAGTCAGGGGCTCCCTGAAGTCAAACTCCCGAGGCCTGTGCTGCCTGCAGGCCACAGAGCCATGGTGCAGGTGCACTGCAGGCCTGCAGGACAGCCGTGATGAGATAGGAACGGGCTGTATCGCCGCATGCACACACCAGCACACAGGAACACGGGAACGGGGCTGGCTCAGGCTGAAACCCATCCACGGCTGCCCACACAGCTCCTTGGACAGAGGAGGCTATAACCAGTGTCCAGAGGAGGGCCACGAAGCTGGTAAGAGGACTGGAGCACCTCCCCTACAAGGACAGGCTGAGAAAGCTGGGGCTGCTCAGCCTGCAGAAGAGAAGGCTGCATGGAGACCTCACAGGATCTGCAGGGGGCTACAGGGAAGCTGGAGAGGGACTCTTCATCAGGAACTGTAGTGACAGGACAAGGAGCAATGGGTACAAACTGAAAGAGGGGGAATTCAGGTTAGATGTTAGCTAGAAATTCTTTACTGTGAGGGTGGTGAGACAAGGGAGCAGGTTGCCCAGGGAGTTTGTGGATCCCCCAACCCTGGCAGTTTTCAAGGCCAGCCTGGATAAGGCCTTGAGCAACCTGGTCCAGTGGGAAGTGTCCCTGGCCATGGCAGGGGGTGTTTGGAGTAGATGGTCTTTAGGTTCCCCTCCAATCCTTAACATTCCACGATTCTATCACCCATCCACCTCCAGCGTAATGCTACCCGTGCCTGCAGCCACCACTCCGCCGGGCAGGCACAGGGCATTCAGTGCACCGAAAACACCCTGGGGACCATGTGTTACTGCACCTCACAGTATTCCTGCCTGCACTGGGTGCAGGCTGATGGCTGCGCAGGGGCTGGCACACAGCCCCCGCCCGCCGCAGGCACCCGCAGCCCTTTCCCCGGAGGGCTGGCAGCGCCCGGGCTGGGCGGCGCGGGGGGAGCGGGCCGAGGGGCGGCGGAGGCCGCACAGGTGCTGCCGCAGCCCGTCGCCATGGGAACGGCGCTGCCGAGGGCGCGGCGGCCGCGCCCGGCCGGGCCCCCCCGCCCGCCAGTGGGAGCGGGGAGCGGGGAGCGGGAGCGTGTGTGTGTTTGTGTGTGTGTGTGTGTGTGTGTGTGTGTGTGTGTGTGTGCCTATGTCTGTGTGTGCGTGTGTCCCGGAGGTATTGCACTGTTTCCATAGGAACAGGCGGGGGGAGGCGATGGCGGCACAGCCGCACCCTCTCCCCGCTCCCCCTCCCCCGTGCCCTCAATGCCAGCCCGAGCCCTGCATCAATTAATGGAGCCGGCACGGGGCTGGGAGAGGGGAGAGGGCTGTGCCCCCTCTCGGGGCAGCCCCCGCACCCAGCTGGCGTCGCGGCCGCGCTGCGTACCCAGGGGGGACCCGGGGACGCGGTCCCCGAGGGGTGGCCCCGGCAGATGGTCCCTCCGCAGCCGCCCCCGTTCCCCGTCCCGTCCCCGGCGAGGGGCGTCCGGGGAGAGGCGCTGGGGAGCCCAGGCCGCACCCCGGGGACACCCGCGGGGAGAAGGGGCGGGGGACACGCACACAACGACAACAAAACCCCGTCCCGGCACGGCTGTTTACGGCACCATATGGCTGCAGGGGGAGGGGTGAGGGACATGTCTGCCGAGCCGCCGCGCTCATTATGTCCGATGGAGTCACGGTCACCGCGCCTCCGCCGCAGCCGGGGCGCGGGGACACCCCGCTCGCTCCCGGCACACGGCGAGCCCCGCGGCCGAGGGTCCCCACAAGCCCGGTGGGGACTCCAGGGAATAACCACACAGCGGTCTGGCTGCCCTGCTGCGGCCGGGGAGGGAGACTTCAACTCCCTTCCCCAAAGTCTGTCTCTAGACCTAAGATCTATGAATATCCTAGGCGTAAAGATGAACGTATGGGGTAGAGCTCTATTTTGGATCACAACGCGGCAATGCTTAAAGCGTGAAAAGGAAAGTACAAAATAAAAAGCTCTCCTGGATTTTTGGTTCGGGTTGTTTTTCGTTTTCTTTTCTCGGTGGTGTTTGAGACGAAAACCTGACCCATTTCAAGGCATCTCTGTCTATGGTTGGCATGTACGAAGGGCTGGAATGGAAGCCTTGGGCATCAAACGCTACCCCGAGATCCACAGCGATTAATGCTATTTTTTCTTTCCCAGCGAGGCAGCCATTCATTTCAGAGTAATCCTCGCTGCTCGGCGCTGATGGAGGCACGCTCAGTGCAGCTCGTCCTGCCTCTGGAGAGCTTTCTCGGCTGGGCCAGGGGAAATGCTTTGAAATGGCTTATGTCTTCCCTCTCAATGATTCATAAGATAGGTGCTAAACCTTGCCATTATTAGAGAGATAAAATCCACAGACTATGGGCTCTCATAATAGGCAACTATACTGTTATCCATATTACCTTGTAAAATTGAAGTATTGATTTTTTTAAAGCATGGTTTGCTACTTAGCAGACCAATCCCACTACTATTGTAGTCAGTGAGATTTTGCTACTGACTTCAGTGGGAACAGCTTTTTGCCTTTAAAATGGTCTATTTCACATTATTATGGTAATATCGTTTAGCAATTCTTAAAATTGGCCTTCTTGGCCTTGGACATTTTAAAAGATTTACGTAAAAATTGCTTCGGCTCAACTTCTTCACCTCATTTCTGCTCATGTTTTGTCCAAAGTTTTGTTTGGATAAATCCAATAGATAACTTAGTCTTCCAGATGGTTGTGGGTGGACTGGACCTAATAGATTCTCCAGTTACGTGTGTTTAAGTGGGTTTTTTTGTTGTTGTTGTTTTGGTTTGGCTTTTTAATTTTACAGAAGCCTAGATTTAGAAACCCATTTGTAGATCTCCTGTTGTGTGCAGCTTTGACTGCATTTGGTTTCTCATCAAAATAGCATGCCTTCCAAAGCAAGATTAAAAATATTAAAATGCAGCCCACACAGGGTGTGGTTCGGTTCAACTGATGCCACCTAAAGGGGCTGATCCTCCTGCCCATAGATAACACACATCTGAACCTTGGCGCCTGCCATTGCACTGGAATTCACAATGAGGAACAGCACGCCTTGAGGTCTGCAAAGAAAGGCAGCGGGGGGGTGGGGGGGGCAGGGAAATGTTCTCTGCCTATTAGTAAATAATAAACTGCAGCAGTAAAGACAAATGACAAGGATTGAGGAAAACACATTGTGGGCATGAGGTAGATATTTGGGCTATGGGACACACTGGTAAACATGTCCAAATTCAAAGTGCTAGGTGTATCTAGCACCTATAGTGACTGTTTACATATTTGTGTACCTAAAAGCTTTTTAGTGTCTACCAACATTCTGCTTAGCTACTTTTTGCTACATCATGCTGTGATACTCATTGAACTAACTGTTGACTAATAGATTCCAATTTGCAATAAATGGATAAATGGTTGGGAATTTACCCAAAATTCTGCTGATATCAAATTTGAGAAAATGCTTCCCCCTCTGGCTCTCTCCCCCCCCCCCCCCCGCCAAAAAAATTGTTTCATCTTCCACACATTTTCCAGGCAGTTTTGTTATGCAGTTAATATCTTAAGGTTGTTCTGTGTTTTTAGGTAGCTGACAGGTACTCCTAGCTGCTTAAATACTATTTTTGAAGATCAGAAGTAGTGTTATTACTCAGTTAACAGAGAGCATCTGTCTTCTTTTACCTGCTTTATTTCATTAGCTATATTATTATTGTTGTTGTTGTTACTGTGAAATGTGTAATCTGTGTTCTCCAGGCTTATTTTACTTTCCTCAGCCTCCATCTCTTCCAAGGCTGACTTTCTTGCTTTAAGGATCAGCTCATAGGAAGCTATTAAGCCAAAGTTTGTTTTTACTTGATTGGCTTTAACACTTCACTCCATTTGTTCTCTCATCTCACTCTCCTTCCCCTCTTATTAGAAGCAAGATTGCTCTAATGCAAATATAGTTCAAAGAGACAGGAAAAAGGGAAAGAGATCTGAATTCTCCTCATAGCAGATGTCCTAATGCAATGTCCATGGAAAAGGGAGATTACTTTAAAAAAAATAAACAAACAAACTCAACAGTGTGATTGAGGGTGAATATATGTGTCGGGTGTGTTTACCTGGTGAGAGGTGCTCTTTTATTTGACTTAAATACATGTATGGCTTAAAGGATTGAAATCAAGCTCATTCTCTGATTTGGTTTATTCCCTCTTGAACAATCAGAACTTGGGGGTTTCTACAACAGAGAGCTGTCTGCACAGTGCATTGCACTGAGTGCACTCCAGTGTTGCAGAAGATTATAATCAAAGAGGTGAGAGCACAGTGCCCATGGTGTTATTTTACAGCTGAATTTGGCCTTGCTGTTACTAAACCTTTCTAGATATTTTTACACATTTTATAAACTTTTCTATATGCTTGTTAAACACAGGTCTCTAGCACATCGGAATTTACCTTGGCAAAACCAGATAGCACTTACATATAAATTATTTTTCACAAACAGAAAAAATATTATCTAAATGTATCCTATTGAGAGTTCAGCCATTGCTACACAGTCAACCAGTACAAACTGATGTGGGCATTGAATGCCCAGGGTGGTGGTCTGTGGGTGGACTCCTCTCCTGGGCACTGACCATTGCAAAGCCCAAGCATCAGCCAGGGGCTGCATTATGTCTTCAAAACAGAGGCATAGCCTTTGTGCCAAAAGTTTCTTAAAAACGATTCACAGACGTTCTGCTGGTCCTATCCCAGGAGGGGATTTCACCCAGCGTGATTTAGGATAACAGAACAGGTCCTTCAAAGCCTCACAAATGTCACTGGCTTAACTCCTTCCAACTTCCTTCAGCTACAGTTCTTCGTCTTTTTTCTAAGTCTGTTGGTTCACTCTTTGGCTCTGTTAGGCAAAATACTAATTTATTTTAAAATACTATCACTTAATCATCAGTATTGTACTTTTCTTATTTGCCTGCTTTTAAATTACAGCAAGAATGATAATGCAAATTTCTTGAATTTTTTGAAGTCTGTATATGTGAAAATTTTCCCTACTTTACATCCATTAAAATTAAACTTATTGAAAAAGAAATCTTGTAATTACCTATAAATTCATTAAAGTTCAATGATAAGTAGCAGAAAAATACATAGCTCATTAAAATTCCATTAATTGAAATGTTCTACTTATTAATAAAATTTGACCTGCTTTTTCCTATTTGGGAATGCTTTTTCCTACTCTGCTTTTGAAAGTGGCCCTTTTGGTTCCAGTTCAAAATGTAAGATTCTACTAGGAGTACAGGTAAAACAGTATTTTCAGTTCCAGTATTTTTAGTTTCCTAGAAGTCTGATGTATCTTGCCAAAATTGGGATGAAGAGAAAAATACTGAAATTTGCTATATAGAGAGGCAATTTAAAAAGAAGAAAGTAGTCTCATTTTAACTAGCTTTATTCACTTCCAAAGCTAGCTTTATTTATATTGCTTTATAATTTGCTTAGATGAAAATTTAACTATTTGAAAGCTCCCTATATGCCCAGTTCAACTCTCAGTTACACCAAAACAATGATAGCAAGGCCTTCTACATTAGTAAGATGTGGCAGAGGATTTGTGTAAATTTTTTAAAAAAAGCCACAGGGTCAATGTGAAAGAAGTTTACAATAAACATCTTTTTGAGAATTTTGGTTTTTGTTGCTGCATTCATACAGAATTTACTATCCCATTTCCTTGTTGGATAAGCCCAAATTGAGACAAAACGGGATAAATAGATGAGATCTGCCTGAAGTACAGGTTTTAGATGGATGACTGGCATTCAGATATAGCATTCATTAAAAGAATGCTGACTGTTTGCTCAGTACAAATGAAATACTTCAGTATTACAGCAACCATAGCCAGGGGGCTTTACTGAACTCTCAGAATATAAAAAGATAAAGGTTATCAAAAGATGTCGTAAAAAGAACTACGACTATGTCTAGATTAAGAGAGGAAGGAAGGAGCTACATTTTTGTTTCTGTTCCACTGCCATTTCTTGAGAAATGCAATGGGACAAGTCATCTAATTATATACATGCCATACTTCCTGGTGCCATTGGTCAAAAAGCAAAGTCTTTCAGAAATTGCCATCATTTGAATGAGCTAATTGCTCTCATATTTGTCATTAATTCTCTAACAATTCTCTTTTTCCTGTTCTTCCCACCACAGTAAGGATTTGGTAATAGTTTCAGCAAATACACACACTCAGAAAGCTGATACAAGTAGCCAAAAATACAAAGGTGAAAGCAGCACATTCCTTCTCACCACAAGTGCAGTAAATTGTAAACCAGAGGTAGCTCATTGCAAACAGTCTATGTAAACCACAACAATCTCATGCACTGGTTCGCATAGGGTAGTGCTAGACCTCAGAAACTTGTTTGTTCCCCTCCTTCCTCCAGATTAGTGATATCATCACAGCAAGGAACCACAGAAGCTACTACAGTCCAACTGACCAATGAACCATCTAGTACCAGTCTGCAAGGGAGTCTGCAAAAGATGTTTCAGAGCTCACTAATTAGTAAATAAACAAATTCCTAAACAAATTGCTGTGCCTCGTGCAATAATGACTGGTTTATTTTCCACTGCTGTAGCATCAGCCAACCTAAGAAGATATACCTAAAACTTATTAAGCTATTCATGAAACAAAAGCATGAAGGTTGAGGCCACCAGCAGTGCTAAAATTCAGTACAAAGTGGAAGGGGGTGGGAGGATGCTGGAATTTCAAGATGCCCCACAAATCTTTCCTTGTGTTGAATGGACACAACTAAACCTGATAAAGGCTCTATGAGGGACAACACCTGGGGAGATGCTGCAAGACACCAGGCAGCAAGTTCATGCCATCACACCAATGCCCTTGCTCCCAGTGGCACAGAGCAGGAAGGGCATGGACATGACCTTGTCCTCACTTCTGCTCCAGCCAGCAAAGCTGAACTGACATAAAGAGCATGCTACATCCTTATGAGAGCCACAGAGCTCCTGTAAAACCCTTGGAAGAAATTTTGGATTAATCAGCCAGAGTTTCTCTAGGGACAGCAGTGCAGACTTTCCATTCCCAACACTTTGGTTTATAAAAATGGCCTAGCTTTGAATTTACCTTCTGAGATGGTTGTCAAAAGAGCCTTAGGACATGAAACAGAATTTAAAAGGATGGCAACTGAATTTTCTCTGCTGTTCACCAGTATTTACACCACACTGTTTCTCTCACTTTCTTTCTACCTCCTTACATGTCTGTTTTCTGCTGTGCATTTTTTCTCTTAATGTTTATCTTTTTGGGCGATATAACCATTTAAACTACTTCTCATGTAAGTACCCTTTTTCTTTGATAAGCTTCGTTACCTTCTGTGGACCTCTCATCTCTTGCAACCATTTCAAGATGAGATAGGTACACTAGCATGCTATTAAAGGCAAGGACATACCATTTAATTAATGAGAATACAAAGTTATCAATGTTATTCTCTATACTTTTCCTAATGCTCATTTTTGTTACACCTGGCATGCTCATTTTGGACACATTTATTGATTAGTTTGAAACTATTCCTAAATATTTCCCTTGAGATATTACACTAATTCCATAAATTTTAGATGTGATTGAAAAGCTTGAATTCTTCCTTTCCTCTCAAAAAGCTAATATCATGATGGCATAAAATGTAAATTATCTGGCAATGGTGTGAAGGGAATTCTGCCTGTCATGATTTCTCCCTTTTTTCCCCCTTTATGGTATTTCTATTGTACCTCCCAATTCTTCTTTGACTTAACCTAATTAATTTGCATTTCCATCCAGTGTTGAAAACTCTTCACCTCTCTGAGTTTCAGGTGTATATATGTATACATACATATATATATGTGTGTGTGTACATATGCACATTGGACTGCATTGTATAGCTCTCAAACACTTGCCATGGCTTCCCACTTCTTCATCAGTTTTAATTTTTCATCATAGCCAAAGTTACAACCCTGCTTTAATAAAGTCTGTATCAGATAGGTTTCATTTCAGAAGGAAGCAAGAAACAAAATTTTCACCTAAAAAATTCTGAAAGATGCTTCAATACAACAAATTAGAAGAACATCATTAATGGCCACAAAATCCAAACTAGTTCCACCAACCAGGTTCAGTTCATATTTATGCTTAAGATAATTTTTAATTGCTCTTACTGATTATTTTTTTCCTAGTGTTGGCTTATGGTCCATAGATTGTTATTTCTGTGAACTATCTTTACTACCATATTTTTTCCCTTTCTGGTACATTTTTGTCCTTAGTGCTGTATAATGGTCTCATATAGTGGCAAATAGTATATTTTAGTAGTATTTTAATTCATTCATTCTCTAGTTCTTTAGTGGTTTTTAATTTTTGCAAGTCCCAGTGATGCACTGCAATTTAATATCCCCTCTTTTTTTATCTCTCTATTTCTAATCATTCTTCAATTTCATGACCTGAAAAATGTAAACCCAGGATAGATACTTCTTTATCAGTGTCCTGGGGTGACTATTCAGAGGTTTCCTCCCAAAATTTGCCCTAAAGCAGAACAATCACCCACATGAGAAAAGATACACACTGAAAAATAAAGTTTTGTGGAACGTGTTTATAATACTTATCTTTCCTGTCCACTGAAACATCTGGCCATACCTTAGCTGTTCTTCTCTTATTGTAACTAATGACTTGCCTGTTTCTCATATTCTATCATCTTAGGGTAGTGAAAGTTCATTCCTAAATGTGATTTGCCATATTCCAGCACAATGCTGCTTTACTCTATAGATAGGTCATGATTTAGTGGCAGCTACTTCAGCTCTGGATCTGCCTTGAACAAAAGTTTTCTACAAACTCCACCTGGCAGTATTAGCAGTGGTATGTGTAAGTCTAGAGGCAACAAAAAGAGCAATCACAAGTCATACCCATTTAAAAGTTATTCAGTGAGTTAGATTCAAAAGTCATTTAAGTGCAAGTAATCTCACCACGTTAATATTCTCTAAGTACAGTCAAAATGTTGTAGCATTCATATCTTGTGTTAAAATCTCTGGGGTAACAAAACGTACAAAACCTTCAGACACACAGACCTTACTATCAATATAAAATGTAAAACCTCTCATTTCCCTTAGGAGTTTAATTAGAGGCTCTCAAGTAAAAAAGGTTGAATGAGTTTCATCCTAGGCAGAAGTAGTTCATTTGATAAATGTTGTCCTTCCAAGCCTATACAGAATATTTGCTTCTGAAAAAAGCCTCTACTTGAGGTCAACTATAACATAGATCAGTTTTATTAAGTAAACTGTTTGCTACAGATAGCCCCTTAAGTTGAAGAGTATCCACATATCCAAGGAAATGCTTCAAACACCCCATTTCAATTTCAACAACTAGGCTGTAATCGCAGCAGATGCACACAGTATCTGTCAGGTTTTGCAGCTTACAGAGTTATTGAATAAGCAGTTAGAAGCCTGTACAACTGCCTGTGACAAAGTTGATCATTGCTAAGAAAATCCATGCGCATCTGAAAAAATGCTCAATGCCATAACCTGTAGCATTTCTTTCCTGTATATTGACAATGCCTACCTGGATATTGTATGTTCATAAACCATTAAAAAACACCTTGCTAGTGGAATCGTAAAGTTTTGAGACTCATCTATTTAAAGAGAACAAAAGGGTAATTTAAACAAGCTGCAGGATCACTTTCAGCGCTCTTGCAGGACAATGGAAACAACTCTCATTGCACCAACTAACACTGCCTGAGTCTTCCAAAGTCAGAGAGGCTTCTGGCAGGTTTAAAATGGCATATACAAGACACAAACATCTTTTACATCCTGTAAAGCTCTACTAATTTTGGAGACTGTGTTGACCAGTCAACCTACTCAGCAAGGAACAGAAGATGCCTGTGATGCTCTGTGATGCATGGGAGGCTGCAGAATCTGGTCTGATCCTCCCTCCTGGAGAGTGTGTTTCCTGCCACGATGTCTCATGCTCTTTCTCCACATCTACCTCATTTATACGCCCTGCTTATTTTGTTCCTCTTTTACCAGCAAACTCTCAACAGGTGTATCCTGCTTAACTGGGGAAGACTGGGACCCAAATAGCTTCCTTCAGACCAAACCTAACAGCTGCTAGTTGCCTCCTTTCAACAGCAGACAAACTCACAGTTCAGTGTCAGCCAATTTTAATTTATTTTTGTAGTGTAAAATGAAATTTGAATCATTAACTCCCACATTCATCCAGCACTGGCACTAGCCTTCTTTCCCCAGGGGCCCATGTTCATGGGAAGCCCTCCCTACCTGCAGATCTCCCCAGATGCTGTCTCCTTTCAGTCTAGAGTTTAACAAGAGCAATGGTGAACACCCCAGAGGATGGAGAAAGTTTTTCCATAAAAAGATCTGAAAAAGTCCCATCATGCTGTACTGATGCCTGAAAGCTCGTTTTAGCCCTAACCTTCCAGCTTATTTCCCACTGATCACATAGCTGTGTAGCCACAGAAACGGCACTCGATATGTCCAAAGAAAATCAGGGCTGGAGCAGCTGAGCAGCAGTCCCTGTATCGTGACCAAACACAGTGCAGCTTCACTAACAAGAGGCTCAGGGTAAGCACGAAGAAACAAGTGCACTATCACCTCAGTCTTCTCAGCAAAGGTTCACAGAAGCATGAAAATCAAACTGTGAGAGTTTATTTGTGATAAGAGTTTTATTTGTGACCGGGAAGATTTGGGCTTTTGAGCTGCAAGTCTGGCCTTTGCCCAGGTGGTAGCACTGAATTTGTCACCCTGTCTCTCACTATGTGTGTATAAATGGGATGAATACCTCAGTACTAAGTTTTGTTTGCACGCTGCTATACCCTATTTCATGTTCCTAAAGTAAGACATTTTCTAACCTTAAAACACTTAAGTTTTTAAAAATCGTCTCTCCTTGGCTCATTTTTCTTTGAAAACTCCAACTCAACATTGTTACTAAGAAATCTCAGCTCCTCCTGTCCCTTTGCCTCTCTCACACACACATGTGGAGATGGCATCTTACATATGGGCACTTTAACATTTTTTAATTCCAGGACAGAGTTATTCTCTCCATTGATGAACACTCCCCTGAATGCCTGCATTAAGAGTTGCCAACTAAACCGGTTCTGTTCCATCTGCTGTGACCATTTTCCAGCCTCTCTCTCTGATTCACCAGCATCCCTCCTCACTGACTCCATTGGGAGGTCTGCAAACGGCAGGGCAGAGGCTGCGGGCAAGGGGAGGAGACGGAGCTCTGCAGACCTGAACAGGGGTTAAGGGAAATGTGGTGGGCTGTTAAAACAGGGCGGATATGGCAGGGTTTGAATGCCACTCCTGAGCCTGGAAGGTGCATTTAATGGGAGCGTAAAACTCCCGCAGCATCGGACCTCGGGATAAATTATAGCTCACCCTCAGCATCACCTTTCTGCAGTACTTACTGCCATTATGTGCTGGCAGTTCAGCAGGCTACAGAGCTACACATATACATTTGGCAAACACTTTTATCTTTTTTTTTTCATTGATGGGTAAAAAAATGGGGAGAAACGCACAAAAAAAGATGCTTATTTTCAAATTGCTACCAAAAGCTCCTAAAATAAGAAACAATTTTAAATGTAAGATCATTTAAAGTGATAAATTTCGACCTATAAGCTATTTATGTTGTGATCTCTTCTTTCTATTGTTCATAACCAAAGTAATTTATAGAAAAAGGAAAGGAACATAAACTCGTGTATCTATCTACTGTTCTTCATGTCCCACAGAACAAGAGGTGGGTTGGGATATAGCCTGTTTCTTAGAGCTGACTGGTCTATAATTTTAAGCCTTAAATCCTGTAATCAGGTTCAGTAATACGGCCCTGCACCTGCAGAAAGCCTTGCTGGTCTGCTAGCAGCAGCCCATGAGGTACCAGATCCTTCTGAAGGATCTAAAGATGTAAGCTAAACAAAATTTGGTTTCAGAATGAAAGTTCATTCTCTGCTTAGAGTTGGAAAATATAAAAGAAAGCACAGGAAAATTCAAACATTAGGTCTGTGATATCATTAAAGTCAATGGAGTCATTTCAAAATAGTAATGACATAAAAGTAATCTGAACTTGGCCTTTGAGGTTGTATTCCATTAGTTTGCTGATACTGTGTAAATTCTATATTTGAGAGTTATCCTGCAGTAATCTTGGCCCTTCTTTTTTAATGGAAAAATCTGCTTAAAGTCTGCTGGTATAACTGGGGCCATTATTTTATAACTTCTTTCTAAATGTAGACTAATTTTTAGGGTCCAAATTTGTGTCCACACACAACATCAAGCCAGAGAAAGGAGAGTGGCGAGGAGAAATTTGTTCTCAAGTTCCCAATCAATAAATAGCTCCAGCTAAAGAAGCTATGCAGAAAATACATTTTAAAAATACAACCAAAAAAATCATGTGTACAGTTAGAAAGGATGTCTTACTAGAGATACTAGTTCCATACCTCCTTCTGGTTGGTGAGCACCAACTATTAAAAGTCAACAGTGTCAACCATTTGGCATATTTGTTAGCCTAACCTGTTTTATTTATGAAGGAAATGATGAAGGAAAACCTACAGTGGCGACAGAAACAATCTGAAAAGTTGCAGAAGTGAAATACTTGCTAGGTTGCACACAGGAGTACCTCAAGCGTACAGGAATACCTTACTGTGTGTTGTCCCACTCCTGGACCTAAAATGGCTGTTTTGCAGGGAGTGTTGTTGCCTGGTGACCAAAAGTGCATCTCCTAGGCCACAGAGGGATGTGAACATTCAGAAATTGATTTGTTCCTGTTGCTCTTGAGGAGACCATACCCGTAAAATAGATAAAGCCAGCACATAATCATCTATGCATTCTCCTTGCTGGCATGCTTAAACTTGATACTGAAGACAGGCCTGTGATTTTGAGCTACTTATCAAACAAGCAAGGGAAAAACAGAATAATGCCTCGTGCACTACTGCCCACAGAATATGAAAGTAGACCAAGCCTGAGCTACTGTGAGACTGCAAGACATCCTGCTTCAATTAAGTCTGTGTTGTACATCTAACCTGTTCCGGTGCAACCTCCCAGTTGCTATCAGGCTCTCTTTCTTTCATTAGAATCAAGTAGTTAATTAGCCCCAGCCTGTCCTCTCTCCTTCTCTCTTTCCCTTTAACGCAGCAGTAATGATGTCTAATTACCAGCAGCAGTGGATTACAGCACCATCAGGAGCAAATCTCTTTGGCTGACAGCAAAGCTGAGCAGCAAATCTTAAAGCTTCAAGGAGAGAATAATTCCTAACAAAGTATTTGAATATTTGCTTATTTTTGACCAGCTTGTAACTGTAGCGTCCAACTTGTAATTTCATCCATCCTGTTGTTGAACAGGGAGGGTTAATGCAGTGATTAATTTTAAACTGAAATTACTTTTACCTATGGTGAGATCAAATGATGGACAAAAAGAGGGAGAGGATGAGGGAGAGATTCACCGTTTGGGGCTCTGCTATCATTTGATTGCTCTCCCTGAGGACTGGACAGGCCCAAATGTATGAGATAATCATGAGTGAGGGGAGGAAAAAGATGATCACAAATTAATAAACTCTTAAATAATAATTAAGAGTTAAAGAAATGAGAGAACAGGCTTTTAAGGCTTACCAACAATTACAGTCTGATGAAAATCCAATTTTTTTCCCCCTGTAACTTATCATTCCCATCTGGGTGAAATTCTAGACCTCTTGAATTCAATAGGAGCTTTGCCACTGACTTTCTCTGCGCCAGGGGCTGCATCCCTGTTCTGTCAAACATGTTCATTCTGAGCCTTCAGTGCCTGGCAGGCACTGCCTTGGCCCTGGAAATAGCTCATGCAAACCACTGCCACCCTGTGGGTTTGCTTAAATACTCCTCTGCCTTTTGTGGTGGGATAGTGACACCAGATTCATGAGCTTAGGAGGGGCTGGCATTTGTTTTTCAGAGCTGAATGTTGCTGAGCATCCCCTTTTCCCACTTATGTTGGACAACAAATTTCTAATGGCCAGCAGCAGGAAATTATACCTACATAAAGGACCTCTTCTGAAAAGGTTGGTATGTCATTGCTCAGGTTATATACAGATATTCAGGGATTGCTTACAGATAGGTCATGCTAACTTTTCCTTTCTTGATTTCATTAGTAGTCCTAATTTTATCAGAATTCCTGCTTGGTTGCTAAACTATCTAAAGAGAGTCACTCCCATATGAATATAAATACATATATATGGACATACAGAGACATTCACAGCCAAGGGTGTGATTCCCACAAATGTACATAAGACCTGCAAGATGCTCAACCTCTCAGTGAAATCCCTTGTGGGAAAAAATAAAAATAAAAAATTGATTCTGTGTTCTTAAAATAGAAAACAGAATAGAAGCTGGGACTTCAGACTTTCATGGCCTAGCAAAGGTGAGAGAAAATAAACAAGCTGATCATCACTGAGTCTTGTGTTTCAGAGGACCAGAAAAGCACTTAATTTTTAAATTCCATCATGTAAAATTAAGGTTACCCTCTTTATTTAGTAGGGTAGTCAGTGTTATTTTTAAAAATACTGAATTTACTTACAGTTTTGAACTTGCAGTCAAAAATATAGTCTTGGGAATAAACAATCTTGCCCACTGGCCCTTCAAAATAATTATTTCAGTGAGCAGAAGAGATATTTAAAAATACTAAGCTAATTGGAGACTTCTGCTTTAGGCAACCTTTTTGTTATAAATTGTATCTGTGGTACTGTCTGGGCTCAGAGATGAGCAATCAATCTTGTAACAGTAAAAAACAGAGATCTGCCAAATCATCTGAATCTATAGACAGACATGAAACACTTCAGTGAATAAAAACCACAGAGAAGGGAAAAAAATGTCCAGAGCTTCTCTCTTACTTAAAATCTTCATATTGAAGATCTCCTTAAATTAATTTCCCACTTGTGCCTCCTCACAGCCCTGACGGCGCTGATGCCAAGGGGGCAAATCCAAGGCAGCCCCTGGGAATGCCCAGGTTTGTGACTTCAGCAAGGCAAAGAGAGGCAGATTTCCCCGGCAGCCTACGTCACAACCCAACCCAGAATACTTTCCAAGAAGCCCCCTTTGCTGCGCCACCCAGCAACCTTCCCGTTAGGTCCGGATAAGCTGCCACTCCAGGAAAAAAAAAAAAAAAAAAGACAGAGAGAGAATATTGCTCATCCAAGCCAAATGCCCAGGCAGGAATATTTTTAATTGCCGGGTTTCCTTTCTCGGCTCCCCCTCCACACCCGCCCCACGCACAGACAAAAGAAGCTTAGCTTGCGTGACCCAGCGCATAGGAAGTAGGAATAATGATACATTAAGAGAGTTCAATAGGCAAAACCTACTTGCAACCAACAGTCCCCATCTTCTTAAATAGGAAAATCTGTCGCTCCTGCCACCACCAAGCATAATAGCTCTCCCGCTGTCAGACCCGCGCCGAGCCCGTATCGCCAGCGCCTGCCGGGGATGCCACGCTACCCCTGCGCAGCGAACGGAGTGCTGAGGGGCTCCTGCGACCCCAGAAAGTGCCACAAAATACACCCTTCCCTCGCTCATGCGGAACCCCGTCCTCCCTTTGTTGAGCATCCTCTCTCTCCCGCCGCCCCTTACTAGCGCAGCCGGCGCTTCACAGCCAAGCCGGGCACATTCGTGGCCGCTCGGCGGCGGCGCCGGGGCTGCGGGATAACAATAAAGGAAAAAGGATAAAAATAACACTAACAATCAAATAAATAAATAACCCCTCCCCAGATATCCCGGGGAACCACCGCCCGGCGCCGCGCCTGGCTTTGTGCCAGGCAGGGTACCCCCGTGCGCCATCCATCCATCAGCCCTGCCGGCGGCGGGGGCCGCTGCCCGGGGCGGCGGGCCCGGCACAATGGCCGGAGCGGCGGCGGCGGGACAATAGCACACCCCAACCCCGCCGCAGCGGCCCGGGGGGACGGGGGGACGGGGAGGACGAGGAGGAGAACGACACCGACCCGGCGGGGTGCGTTGTGCGCACGATCGCTTTAAATAAAAGGACCCACAAAGACCTCGGCGGTGTATAATGTGACAGGCAAACGCAACATGGTGATGATGACTTGGGGGAAGAGGGAGGAAGGAGCCAACTGTGGCTGCGGCTCCCCCTGCGCCTCTCGCTCCCGGAGCGGGCTGCAGCGGCCGACATAGAACAAGGAAGACAATTCTCTACTAACCGTGGTTTTGACTGGCACGTACAGCACTTGCTTCCCTCCTCCAGCACCACCACTGACCTCGTCCGAGTTGCCGAGCTGGAAGCCTTTAGATTTGACCCAGAATTTGAATTTGGCATTATCCGTGGAGCTCGACTCGGAGCCGTTCAGGAGCTGGACGATCCGGTCGTATTTTTTACGGGTCACCGTCTTGGTTTTTCCTGAGTCCCCGTAAGTCCTGAGACACCAGTCCTGAAACTGGCGGTACATGTCCCGGTCGCTGCTCTCCATAATCTCCTAATACACACACGCACACATGCACACGCCGGGGCGCACACACACACACGCGGACACGCACACAGACACGGGCAGACACACGGACACGCACACGCCGCCCCGAAGCGGGCCGGGGTGCGGGGCCGGGCCGCCCCGCCGCACTTTGCACCTGTTCACCCAGCGCTCATGAAAAATGCATCCACCTCCGAGCCGGAGCGAAGGAGGTCCCGGTGCAGGCAGATCCCAGCGGATTTTTTTTTTCCTTTTTTTTTTTTTTTTTTGTTGTTGTTGTTGTGGTGGTGGTGGTGGTTCGGGGGGGTGGGGGTCGGGAGGGGGATGGGTGGGGGGGGCAGCAATCAATTCAATAGTGTGGCAATGTTCTCCTTCATTTTTTTTTTCACAGGAGGCAAAACGGATCTGATGGAGGTTCCTCTTATCCTTCCACTGTACGTGATCAGTCTCTTTAATAATTGTGCAAGGCAGGACTATCCCACTGGCTCCAGCAGCGTCTTACCCGGAGAGGGTTCGGGTGGATAAATAATTAAAATCCTATCCCTCGGCTTAGAGAAGAAAAAAGAAAATATTGACTCGGATCCTTCTTCTTTTCCATACATCAACTGCACCCGGATTCACCCTGGATAGTGCAGGTGAGGAAGAGGGAAAAAAAAAAAAAAAAAAAAAAAAAAAAAAAAAAAACCGAAAAGAAGAGAAAAAGCCCACCCTAGTCCGCCCCGGCAGCCCTCGGCTCTCTTCTCCGAAGGCTTTCTGAGCTTTCTGTCTCTGTCCTGGCGGGCTGTGCCTCTCCCCAAAGCCGCCTCGCCGCGCAGGATGGAGGAAGCACTGAAGGGCACGCTGGTCTCTTTGCTCCCCCTTTATTCCAAGGCTGGGCGGCTTTGCTTCAAATATCCCCGCTCCGGGCATGAAGGTACTGGAAAGAAAGAAAGTTCTTACCTGCTATTTTCTAAGCCTAATGCATCCGATCCGCGTTTAAAGTACATCATCTTTAATTTTTAAAAAATGGTCTATGAGAATTTCACTTCCTCATATTGAGTCCCATTGAATATTCATATGCCCTTTCAGGATTTTTCCTCTATTTATTTACATAGCAATCCCAGCCGATGGAAGGGAAGAAAAAAAAGAAAAAAAGAAAAAAAAGAAAAAAAGAAAAAAAGAAAGAAGGAAAACACACATATATATGAGATAGGCTTGGATATTGGACCAGAGGAGAGATCAGTCCCAGGAGGATGTTGGTACAGGAAAGGAGGCGGCTCTCGTTGCTCTGCCAGTGTAATGATGGTGCTCACACATGTAGGACTCCTCGGGTGCGGGGCATCCTTTGGTCTCTGGGCTAAACTGGCTACAACGCATTCAAGTAAGTTTGCGTGCGGATGCTGAGCATAAACCCCCTTTTTGTAAAGGGGGAAGAAGAAGAAAAAAAATCCAGATTTTTTTTTTCCCCCTCCCTTTGCCACAGCTTCAGTTCACGCCGGAGATCTCCGCGCTCCCCCCGGTCTCTCCCGCCGCGTCAGGCAGGACACCCCCTCCGCGGGGGGGGAAGGCTCCGCCGCTGCGCTTCCTCTCGTCGCTTCTCCGCGGCCGCGCCCGCCCGCGCCTCCGCCATCCAGCGCCCGGCTTCGCGCCCCCGCTCCGCCGCCGTGCGGCACCTCCGCGGCTGGGGCACGAGTCCGGCCCGGCCCGGCCGCGGGCTGCGCTCCGGGACCGCCGCTGCGCTCCGCTCCGCTCGGCCGCTCCGCGCTGCGCTCCGCGCCGGGCTGGCGGCGGCGGCGGCGGCGCACCGGGCCGGGCCCAGCGCCGCTCCGCGCCCCCCCCGCGCCCTGATTGGCCGCCGGGACAAAAGTTTCTGTGGCGACGGCGGCGCGGCGCGGTGACGGGCAGCGCTGTCCCATGTCGGGATGCTCCCGCCTCCGCGGGCGCGGCGGGGCGCGGGGGACGGCGCGCACCCGGCCCGGGCCGACGGGGGGTGGGGGGGATGCGGCGGGGGGGAGAGAGGCGAGGGCAGCGTTTCCATGGCGATGTCTCCGGGCGCAGCCCCCCCGCCTCCCCGCGCGCAGACGGAGCGAGGGGATCAGCTGACACTTCATTAGCCGAGGACCTAATTATTGCTTATTGGAGCAAGAAACGCGCGCAGGGCCGTGGCGGGGGGCTGCCGGCCTCCGCGCCCCCGGCGGACATCCCCTCCGCCACCTCGCCCGCGCTGCCGGCGGAGCGGAGGAGGAGCGGCGGTGCCTCGCACTTTGCGCCGCACCGGCCGGCGGGGCCGCGGCGGGCCCGGTGGGATCCCTGCGGGACACGTGGCCGCTCCCGGGCCGGGCTTTCCCTCGGAAACGGAGAGCCGAGCTCCTCGGCCGCCTCCCCCGCGGCCCGGCCCCCGCCTGGCGGAGCGGAGGGGCCGCGCTCCCCGGGGCGCCCCCGCCCAGCGCTCCCCGCGGCTCCGGGACCGTCCGCGCCAGCGGCTCCGGGGAGCGCAGCCGCGCGTTGGGCCCCGCGGGGCTCGGCCGGCCGGGCCCGGGCATCGCACCCCGCGCTGCGGCGCTCGTTGGGCGGAAGGGGAGCCCACCATCCGCCGCAGCACGAACACGGGCCGGTTTCGGCTCAGGTGGCTGAAAGGAAGAGGGCTGCGGGGTTCCCGTGCTGTGCCTCGGGTGTCTTCTGCAGAAATCCCACCTGTGTCTGGGTATCCAGTCACTCGGGGCCTGGAAGGGCCCAGTGGAAAGGCAGCTGTATGTTTTTCCTGCCCAGACCTAGGCGGTAGCGAGCACCCTTCACTTTCACTCCCCTGTGTCCTGCAGAAAAAGGCTTCCATAGGCTGTCGTGCTGTTTACAGCGAGCCTGCATTTCTAGTGCAAAAGCCGAAGGTGCTAAAAGAACCAGGAGAAGCTCTTCCTCGCACATCCCAGCCAGGACATGCTGGTCCCTTGAGCTGGCCCTGCACATGGACATCTCAACCCAGCATCCACCTCCCCAGCTAACTCAGCTCACATGTACCTGTTTATCTCTGCCCCTCTTTCCCCTCTCCCCCCAGTCCTATGTTTGCTGTTCTGCTTTCTTTCTGGAAACACCACCTCAGACACAGGCGAAGCTGGGACAAGACTGTTGTTTAAAAACAGCGCTCTGAGGGATGTTTGTGTTGCCAAAACCTTTCCTGCCATCTGCAAAATCTGAGAGGACAAGCTGGCACAATGGGCAGGGGACAGTAGGACTTAGAGATAACCCAAGGAGGCTTGAGACTTTTTGTTGGCCACAGGGCCCATACACTATCTTGGCAGCCCCATTTTAGTATTACAGGAGCATGGGACTCCCGTCTATCACAGGATCTAGAGGCGAGGCAGTAACAAAGGAACTGCTGTGCAGAAGGGGAGCAAGGGGAACCTCGCTGAACTCTTACCCAGCAGGCTTTATGAGATGTAATATTGCTTTAATGTGCCATTAGATCTACATTTAGAAAAAGGGTCATAACATGGATTGGGCTGCACTGCTAAACAATTCTGCCAGATAATTGTTCTCAGCCCAGCCTCCTGCTGAGGGTCTCAGTAACTTCCGTATCGCACTGATACTGTGCTATGACTGAATCCAAAGCACGCACACAAAGCAAAGGGGATAAAGGGAGATGTGACAGAGCCAGGAGTGACGATTCAGACAGTTATAGCATGGATGAGTAAAATGCTTGAAATAAGCAGGAGTGGTTTAGTAGATCAGAAAATAATTCCATATCCAGGAGTAGTATCACTTTAGATTGTGTAAAGAGGCCTGTGCCTTCTCAAAAGAGACACATTCCTAAATTTAATCAAATTTGGACCATGCCTTAGAAATCCCAGAAATATTCAGTATTTTTTCAAACTGTTTTGAGGCAGGAAAGAGAATCATATAATTCCAGAGTGGTTTGGAAGGAATCTTAACAATCTTAGCTAGATGGTCTTAACAATCATCTGCCATGGGCAGGGACACTTTCCACTAGCCCAGGTTATTCAGAACCCCATCCAGCCTGGCCTTGGGCACCTCCAAGGGAGCCCATACCCTCTCTGGGAACCTGCTCCAGTGCATCACCACCTTTATAGTACAGAATTTCTTTCTAATGTCTAATCTAAGTCTTTGGCTTAAGGCCATTCTACCTCATCCTACCACTGCATGCCCTCGTGAAACAAACATGGGTGAAAACTGCCTGTGGTGTGAAGTGGGGATGGAGAGTAACCTGAGTTATATTTAGGTTCTCCTGAGTCAGGAGAAACCTGAGTAATATTTAACACAGCTTTCTCTGTTTTCTGTCTCCGTTTTACAGTTAAGATTTTTGATTCGTGTTGATGAAAGATATGGATATTTCATGACTGCTTCCAGAAATCACTTGGCCAGAAGTCCTAGGAGCATCCTGGAACCCCATCCACCCTTCCAGACAATGGATCAGCACAGAACACAAAAATTATGCTTACCATAAAGAACTGGTGATCTACAGAAGGTCAATTGCATGGTACATGTCTTCACTTCCATATAAATATACACTGTAGAGTGTATTTGCATAACCTATACTCATGGCATATACATATATATAGATTATGTGTGTATGTATAGCAACTTCAGCAGAATTTATATGGTGAATTTAGAGTGCAGATTTTTAATCTCCCATTTTGAGTTTTCTGATACTCTGAAAGTAGTCTTATCAGATTATATTTAAATAAGAAAAACTATGTGGAGTTAAGTTCACTGTCTGGTTTGGAGAGTTTAATAACACAGTCTGGAATCTCCTTGCAATGAAAACCTCTTGCACAGGTCCTCCTCCTGTCAAGAGTTCTGACATCCTGTTATTCAGCTGAAACTGAAACTCCTGTGGGATCCTTGGATAGAGGGACTGTGCTGGTCCTTCGATGCCATGGACTGAGGCTGTTCTGTGCTCTGCATTCTGCAGAACTCACTTGCCTCTGCCAGAAGACGAAAGTTTCTCTCCTCTGGTGTGGAGACACCACGTCCATGCCTTGCTGGTTTTCTTGCTCTGCAGCCAGCCTGAAACAATACATCACCAAAAGATGTGTGAACGTTTCCATTCAGTGGAATGAAGTGTTAGTTGCAAAACAGGGTTTTGGCGATTTGAATTGCCTCATGTGCATCAAGCTGTGAAAGAGGTTTAAAGTAAATCATGAATATCATAAATACTGTATTTTTTGAATTATCAGCTCTAACAAGTCCACTGGCAATAGAAAGTGAAGACAGGCAGAATGGGGCCTGATGTCTCTCATTGGAGTTACCAGTGTTTCTAGACGAAATTACAGTCTTGCAGTGACATGGAACTGAGTCCATGGGAAAAGCTGAGAGACATTTTCAAGTTTTTTAAACTTGCTGAAAAAAAAAAAAAAGAGAGTAGGCTTTTGGCTTAAATCTGTCATCTGACTTTTACCAAAGACGAATGTTTGGAAAACATGCACCGTATTTCAGCACAGTGCTTGATATGGCATTACTGGATGGCTAAGAATTGCCTTTGAGGATATGAATTTCCTGTCTCCTGGGTTTTTTGTTCATTGACATAGAGAGAAAAAATTATTTTGACACTTCCGACTTGCCATGTCCATGAGTTACGATGGAAAGCCCGTTTCTGTGCAGACTGAAAATCATCCATGTGGAACTGACAGAAGATGTGCTGAGGAATAAAGAAACTGCAGCTCCAAATGGTTTGCTTTAAACCACGTACCTGGTAGCGCTTTTCCTCTCTCCTGGAGAGAATTTCAGTGGAAGTGTCCTGTTGTGTCCTTTACAGCCCAGTGATGGCAGCAACAATGAGCACTGCAAGCCCTAATGCTTGTGGAGGTAGAAGTCAGTGTTCACACTCTGCATGGGCTTGACTGTGCTCTCTTCCTTTGGTCTCACGTACATGAGAGAATCTCCTGAGTGGTTCGATAATCAGTCACCTGATTGCTTTTGGGGAGGTAGTAATCTGCTGTGACACAGCTTCCCTGAGGAGAAAATAGCCACCATTCTACCTACTAATATTACTGGCAAAGGACCACTCTGGAAAGTGTAATGGTAATTCCAAGGTATTTGCTGCTTAGGAGGTCAAAAACTACAGGTGATTACTTAGTAGTGTTAATGTATGAAAACTTCAAATGGATGAAGGTTGTCAAGTTTTGATTTGAGCTATCATGGAGCAATCAGCTCAATAGCGGATTGAGCTGTCATGGAGCAAAGCCTAAACTATCCATTACTATTCAGTATAATCTTTTTCTACAAATTGTTTCTAGTTCCAATATTCTTTTTTATTTTTCTTAAGCTACTGCTGATTTTAGAAAATTAAGAGGTGGTAAACCAAAGCAATGACTCAGAGTTGGTTTATAAGAACCTACTTGCTAAATATTTGGGGGAAAGAGGCTGTATGTTTCTAGGTTTATAAAGAAATGTGAGAATGAATTCATAAAATGTGGGAATAGTGTCATAGTTCTGGTTAGGATCTTTTCACATAGAGTGATGTTGATGATGCCGATGAGAATTATACTGGGATATATTCTGTCTTTATTTTTTAACAATCTTCTTTGGCGACATTTGCAGTCCCTTGAGAAAATGCTCAAACTCACTTCCCCTTCATGCAGTTAGAAAAATCCAGACTTGGCTTCGTTCTACAAAGCTGCTTTGCTTTAAGTAGCAGTTCTGCAAAACATAACTTCACATATTTCTTTTACTCTATGCTTTATTACTGAGAATATTTGCATGAAAACAGGGCCTTTGTTTAAAAGTCCCTGCTTCTTATTCATCACAGCTCGTTGAGTTGGAAGCAATTACGGTGCCCTGTACAGAAGGCTCCGATCCCTTCAGAACAGAAAAATATAAGCAGGAATTGACAAACTTTTAAGAGTATAAGCTCTTGTTTTTATGAAAATTTCCTCATTTCCTTAGTAATAAAAAAGGAAAAGGGAGTAAATATGTGGCACACAATGAAAAAAAAAAAGAAAAAATAATGTTTCAAATGTCTGAAGGTTTGTATATGGGCACTGAAATTTTTTTATTGTTACAGTGACACCTCACATTCAACCTTGCTTCCTTTAATCCTAAAGAAGGTGTGCACAAAGGGTTATGTGTGTGTGTGTATAGTATTTTCTATTCTTTCTACAGGTAATGTATCTTTCTCAGCTAAGGCAACACTAATATAAACCAGCTACTAGAATACCACCCAGTGTGTTGTCTACAACCAAGCCAGGACTAATAAGGCAGTGCTGTAAATGCTAGCAGTCTATCTCTGTTAGTGTTCTCAACTTCATTGCCATGGAGGGAGATGTGATAATTGGAAAATGTGCCAGAGAGTTTCAGGTATGCCTCTACAGCCATTGTGCCAGGCACTACTAGACAAAATCAGCACTGGAGCAGAGTGTGGTTAACCAGCTGCAATCATCCTGCTTACAACAGGATGGAAACTAGAGAGGAAGCAAAAATGAAGAAGAGAATTTCTCAATCTGAAATATTTGGCAAAATACAACATTAGTCCCTCACTGGTATAAAATACCATCCAAATTTTACTTTTTCATTTGGTCCATATATTTGCATCAGCAGCATGGGGTCCTCCTGACTTCACAATATTATAGACAATGATAACTGAAGACCAAAATAGAAGAAATTACTGTCCCATCTCATTGTAGATATTGCTTCCTTGGCTGTTTTCACAGAATCACAGAACCACAAAATAAGCTGAGTTAGAAGGGACCCACAGGGATCATCAAGTCCAACTCCCTGCACAGCACCATGCCCAAGAGTCATACCACATGCCTGAGAACATTGTCCAAAGACTTCTTGAAATCATCCAGCCTTGCTGCATTGACCGCTTCCCTGGGGAGCCTTTTCCAGTGCCCAACCACCCTCTGGGTAAAGAACCTTTTTCTAATATCCAACCTAAACCTTCCCTGACACAGCTTCAGTCATTCCCTCAAGTCCTGTCACTGGTCACTAGAGAGATCATCACTGTCTGCCCCTCATCTTCCTCTCACAAGGAAGTTGTAGATTATGATGAGGTTGCCCCTCAGACTCCCCCAGGCTGAGCAAACTAAGTGACTTCAGCTACTCCTCATACAGCTTCCCCTCAAGGCCCTTCATCCTCTTTGTTTCCTCATTTGGATGCTGTCTAATAGTTTAATATCTTTATTATATTGCAGTGCCCAAAGCTACACCCAGTGTTCAAGGCGAGGCTGCCCCAGTGCAGAGCAGGGCAGGACAATCCCCTCCCTTGCCTGGCTGGTGATGCTGTGCCTGATGCACCCCAGGACACGCTTGGCCCTCCTGGCTGCCAGGGCACTGCTGACTCATGTTCAGGACCCCCAGGTCCCTGTCCATAGCATTGATTTCCAGCATCTCATTCCCCAGTCTGTGTGTACATCCAGGGTTGTCCCCTCCCAGGTGCTGAAAACAGCACTCATTCTTTTTGAACTTCATATGATTGGTGATAGCCCAGTCCTCTGATTTTTTGACGTGTCTGCTCAGGAGGCAGCAGGAAGCAGCTCCTCCCAGTTTTGTATTATTTGTGAACTTGCTCAGTATCACTTCCAGTCCTGCGTCCAAGTCATTGATAAGCATGTTAAAGAACACTGGGCTGAGAATGGAGCCTTGTGGAACGCCCCTAGTGACAGGTCCCCAGTCTGATGTCACCCCTCACTATAACCTTTCGTGCCTGACCCATGAGCCAGTTGTTCACCCCTCACATAATGTGTTTGTTTATCCAGCTGTGTGCTGGATGTTTTATCCAGGAGACAGAGTATGGAAAGCTCTACTGAAATCCAAAATGATTACATCAACTGGTGTCTCTTCTTCAACCATGTGGGTTACCTTGACAAAAAAGGGAAATCAGGTTTAGTAATCAGGACTTTCTCATGACTGTGACCAATGACTGCATTGTCTTTCACATGTTTTTCAATACCTCCCAGAATAATCTTTTCCATAGCTTTAGCAGGCTCTGAAGAGACTGACAGGTTTGCAGTTTCCAGGATCCTCCTTCTTACCCGTCTTGAAAACTGGGACAACACTTGCCATCTTCCAGTCAGCTGGGACTTTTCCAGATTCCCAAGACTGCTTAGAAATCATTGAGAGAGGTTTTGTGATGGCAATCAGCCAGCTCTTTGAGAATTCTTGGCTGAACACAATCAAGCCCCATAGATTTGTAGAGATCCAGCTGGAGAAGCAGATCCCACACAATTTCAGGGTCAACTGGGAGCTGATCATTTGCACAGTCATGGTCCTCCAGCTCAGAGCTCTGAGACCGTCTTGGTCTGTCATATGTGTTGAAGATAGAGGCAAAGAATTTGTTAAATACCTGAGGCGAAGAATTTGTTAAACACCTCTGACCTCTGCCTTGTCTGTGTCCTTGGTCATGAGGTGACTATCGTCATCCTCTAATGGGACAATGTTATTTCTACTGCCTCCTGCCATTTATATATTTGAAAAAACTCTTTTTATTTTCTCCCGCATTTCTGGAAGCTTCAACTCCAGTTGAACTTTGGCCGTGCAGATTTTCTCCGTACAGGGGCAAAGAGAATTTCTGTATTCTTCCATGTCAATTAACCTTTCTTCCACTGGGAATACACCTTCCTTTTTAACCATATTTCCAAGAGAAGAATCCAGTTCAGCCAAGCTGGCCTTTTGCCTTACCTGCTTGACCTCTGACATTTGGGAATTGCCTTCCCCTGTGCCCTTCAGAGGTGATATTTAAAAAGTGACCAGCACTGATGGACCCCAGCAAAAACATTTTCCTGGGGAACTTTACTGACTAATTCCCTGAGCAGGCTAATGTGTTCTGTCCTCATGTACAGAGCTGAGGTTTTGCTGGCACTCTTCCTCCTGTCAACAGAGATTTTAAACTTAATCTCTTTGTGGTCTCTGTGGCCGAGACAGCTGCCAATCTCCACTTCACTCATGAGATCCACACTGTTGACAAGAAGCAGATCAAGGAGGCCATCTTTCTGAGTTGGCTCCCTTAGGACCTGTTTCACAAAGTTGTCATCCTGGTTATTTAGGAATCTTCTGGCCTGTGTTGTATCAGCTGTGTCATGTTCCCACTTGATTTCTGGCAAGCCCCCCATAAGGACAAGGGCAGTTGACTTGGAAGTGTCCCTTAGTTCCTCATAGAATAATTTGTTGGCATCATTGTCCTGGCTGGGAAGTGTATAGCAGGTTCCCACAATGACATCCACATTACTTTTTTGTCTCTTGATCCTTATCCAGGGGCTCTCAACTGCACCATTGCCAACTGCAAGCTCCACACATTCTAACTCCTCTATTGCATACAGTGCCGCCATGTCCTTAACCTAACTGATCTTGTTTCACAGGTGAAATTTGCTCAAAGCACTTACAATTATTTTTTTTTTGCCACTGTAGTTTTACTATAAGGTAGCCATGCTCTTTAAGTGAGAACACCCTGCACATTTTGAGGTTATATGTGTAGGGTCCCAGAATGGTCATTAGAAAAGTGCCCTTTCATACATTGTGATATGGTAGCTTTTCACTTGGTAACATTTAGGCACTGATTCAATGTCCTCCATAAATTTATCCTCAAAACACCAAATTAGTGTTGTTGGTATCAACTTTAGGCAGCAGAACAGTATAAATAGTATCTGCCCTCACATGACTGTTCCCTGCTACCCAAATGCAGCTTATTACTGGAGCACACACTCCTTACACTAGTTTCTCTGTTCCCACTAAACTGCTGAATAATTTTTGCTCAGTATAACCCCACCCTGAACAATAACAAAAGAATAAAGATCATTAATGTTAAAAAGCAAACACAAACAACCAAATTGCTTAAATAATTCCCATGACAACAGGAATTTATGAATAGAAGTGGGCTGCAGATCTCCATGGCCTTAAAGAACCCCTAGTTCCAACCCATCTCTCATGGTCGAGGACACCTTCCACTAGACCAGGTTGCTCAAAGCCCCACGCAACCTGGCCTTGAACATTTCCATGGATGGGATATCGACAACACCTCTGGGCAACTTTTCCAGTGTCTCACCACCCTTACACTGAAGAATTTCTTCCTGAAATCTGACCTAAATTTGTCCTCTTTCAGTTTAATGCCATTCCCCTTTGTCTATTGCTACATGCCCTGGTGAAAGGTCCCTCTGCTGCACTCTTGTAGCCCCCATTTAGGTACTGGAAGGCTGCTCTAAGGTCACCCCAGAACCTTCCTTTCTCCACGCTGAATAACCCCAGCTGTCTCAGACTGCCCTCATAGAAGAGCTGCTCCAGCCCTCTGATCACCTTCGTGTGGGGCAGTGTCCCCCAAAATGCTTGGCACATTTCCAGGTAGATAATACCAGTAATTTACATGGAGTAAAATAGATTCAGACCTAAGAACTTTGGGGTTGGCTTGTAGGGTTCTTCTGGATGGCTGAATTGGTTTGTTTGTTGGTCTCCTACTCTCCATGTGCTCTACCTGGCTGGGTTATCCCTAAGGAGTGAGGAGAGGATCCCTGAACAAGGATGGTCTCTGCCAACTGTAGAGCAGTGGGACACTGCCACAAGTTAGATATTTTGGGGCATTATATGTAGAAATGCCCAGCACAGGGAGCCAGAGATGGTCATCATTGTGTCCTGCAAACCTCCCAGCTTGGGAGTGCAGACCTGGAGAGGACCTCCTCATAGGTCCCCCCTCCTGTAGGTACCTTGTACATTTTAGATAAGGGTGGTCTACAAAACAGCTGTTCCATATTTCCCACCCACTCTAGGGCTCTCCTGACCCTTTGTGTAAACCTGGAAACATGCAGAAAGAAATAGAAGTCTGCAATAGTTCTCAACAACAGGGATTTAGCTGTAGTTCTGATTTCTAACTGCCTGTGCCCTTCCACAAACAAGGGGACACTCAGATGACAGCACTCAGGAATTATACAAAGTATGAGCCAAGGATTGCCCCTCTGTGTCCCTCTGGAGATCTGCCAGAATCCCAGCATTTATCTATACCCAGACCTTGTGAGTCATTTGCTGTTAGAAGCAGGTTCAGTTAGACCTCAGAGTGCCAGTGAGTTTCCTTAATCCCAGAACAAAAGCCACAAAAATTTCAGTCTTAGGACAGGGAGGTTTTAGATGGAGCCAGGTATCACTGTGACCATTCTGCCCAGGCACCCCTTTGATACAGCCCCTCACTCTAACCTGGGATATGGAAAGAAAGGTTGAGATGGAGCACAAATGCTTATTTTATTCCACACCTTTTAAGTAGAGGTATTTTTCCACCTGTTGTCCCCAGCCCTTTAATGACCACTCTCTAGTATATAAAGCAATGCAGAAGTGGCTTTAACCAATACTATCCTAATGCTTAATCTTTTGGATGCTTAAAAGTCTCTGAGGTACTTCTGAGGCTCATCCACTGCTTCTAAAACCTTAGGGATTCACCTGAACCAGCACGTTCTCGTATGTAATTATGATTTCTCTCTTTCCAAGAGGGAAAGACCATTAAAAAAAAAAAAAAAAAAGAAAAAGAAAAAAGAAAAAGAAAAACCCTAAACTAACCAGCCCATTGTATAATGCTTTAAGGCTCTGGAACAGAAAAAAATGCTTAATGTGAAGGTTGGCATGAATATTTCTATTTATGACCACTAGCCCACAGAGAACAATGCTGCCATAGCAAAGTCCTCACTCTGTTTAACATATACTGAACTTTGCAGTGTTAAGCTATATATATTTTCATACATTTCTGATTGAACTTTGGATAATGGTTCTTATGAAAGAACGTAAAACTGGAGGTCTCTGTACTTCCCACAGCTATTTTTCAAGCCAGAGTTGTACTTTGTTTTCTGAAATTGATATCCTCATTCAAACAAATATGTGATAAAAAATGTGTTCATGTGTGAAAAAGCCATATGCAGTGTTGAAATTCTGGCCAACTCGTTATACAGATACTACATGCTTGAGAAATGATGACTCAGTAGGGGAATTTTACTCATCCCATAATATGCTTGACTTCATAAGCAACACCTTGCCTTCACTTCTCCTACTGCTGCCAGGAAGTGGAGAGGTAGAGATGTTCATGGACATTGGCAGGGTAACTTAGGAAGACATTCTGCTGTTTCTACTGTAGGTTTTTTTGGTTTGGTTATAAAAGGGATATATATAGAGATATATACTCTCTCTGTAGATCTAATACAGCCATGGTGCTTCTCAGGCTCTGATGGGAAGGAAGAGGCCATTTTGGCCTGTGCCTCCAAATTTGCATGACTCCCTGCTCTGTAATCACCTACTGTGTTTAGCAGAAAGTTACCTGTTGGCTTATTACTGATTTTCTATTTTGTGCATTCATTCTAATCAGTCAGAGGAAACTGAGAAAGGACAGAGGCTGAAACTTGTTCATCACACATAAGCTGATGCTGGCTGGCCGGCCCAGTTTTTCACCTTGCTTTTCTTTATCATTTGTATTTGCAAATGCAGTATTGTGAAAGCACTGTTCCTTAGCCCACCCCTTGCTGCAGACCTCAGAAAATTAACTGAAAAACAGTCAGTCTGTCTGTGCATGCAGTATCCTGAGAAAACAGACAGCAGGTGTGGGAGAAGGGGAAGGGAAAGGGGAAGGGGAAGGGAGGAAGGGAGGAAGGGAGGGAGGGAGGGAGGGAGGGAGGGAGGAAGGCAGGCAGGAAGGCAGGAAGGAAGGCAGGAAGGAAGGCAGGAAGGAAGGCAGGAAGGAAGGAAGGCAGGAAGGAAGGCAGGAAGGAAGGAAGGCAGGAAGGAAGGAAGGAAGGCAGGAAGGAAGGCAGGAAGGAAGGCAGGAAGGCAGGAAGGCAGGAAGGCAGGCAGGAAGGAAGGAAGGAAGGCAGGAAGGCAGGAAGGCAGGAAGGCAGGAAGGAAGGAAGGAAGGAAGGAAGGAAGGAAGGAAGGAAGGAAGGAAGGAAGGAAGGAAGGAAGGAAGGAAGGAAGGAAGGAAGGAAGGAA